>NC_064640.1:1069663841-1069973751 GCF_023864345.2 Schistocerca serialis cubense
GTATTCCTTGGACCTTCACATTGACGATGAAAGATAGAAATCGCATCGGAATTAAATACTAAAGGCTCAATGCCGACTTAAAGGCAAGAAGAGTGAGCTTCTTATAGTCTGTGCTTTGATCCTTTCCTGTGAGACCAGTATTAGTTTCCGATACACCACTGCAGGTTCAATGTATTCCTAGGTCCTTCACATTGACGATGAAACACTAAAATCGCTTCGGAATTAAATACAAAAGGCACAATGATGCCTTAAGTGAAAAAAGACTGCGACTTCTTAGAGTCTGTGCTTTGATCCTTTTCTGTGAGACCAGTATTAGTTTCCGATACACCACTGCAGGTTCTATGTATTCCTTGGACCTTCACGTTGACGATGAAACACAGAAATGGCATCGGAATTAAGTACAAAAGGCACAATGCCGCCTTAAGTGCAAGAAGAGCGACACTTCTTAGGGTCTGTGATTCGATCCTTTCCTGTGAGACCAGTATTATTTTTCGATGCACCACTGCAGGTTCAATGTATTCCTTGGACCTTCACATTGACGATAAAACACAGAAATCGCATCGGAATTAAATACAAAAGGCACAATGCCGCCTTAAGTGCAAGAAGAGTGTGACTTCTTCGAGGCTGTGCATTAATGCTTTCCTGTGAGACCAGTATTAGTTTCCGATATACCACTGCTGGATCAATGTATGCCTTGAACCTTCACATTGACGATGAAACGCAGAAATCGCATCGGAATTAAATACAACCGGCACAATGCCGCCTTAAGTGCAACAAGAGTGTGACTTCTTAGAGTCTGTGCTTTGTTCCTTTCCTGTGAGACCAGTATTAGTTTCCAATACACCACTGCAGGTTCAATGTTTTCCTTGGACCTTCACATTGACGATGAAACACAGAGATCGCATCGGAATTAAATACAAAAGGCACAATGCCGCCTTAAGTACAGGAATACAGACTCTTCTTACAGTCGGTGCTTTGAGCTTTCCCTGTGAGACCAGTATTAGTTTCCGATACACCACTGCAGGTTCAATGTATTCCTTGGACGAACACACTGACGATGAACTATTGGAATTAGATCGGAATTAAATACAAAATTCACAATGCCGCCTTAAGTGCAAGAAGAGTGGGACTTCTTTGAGTCTGTGCATTGATCCTTTCCTGTGAGACCAGTATTAGTTTCCGATACACCACAGCAGGTTCTATGTATTCCTTGGACCTTCACATTGACGATGAAACACAGAAATCGATCGGAATTAAATACAAAAGGCACAATGCCGCCTTAAGTACAAGAATAGAGACTCTTCTTACAGTCGGTGCTTTCGAGCATTCCCTGTGAGACCAGTATTAGTTTCCGCTACACCTCTGCAGGTTCAATGTATTCCTTGGACCTTCACATTGACGATGAAACGCAGAAATCGCATCGGAATTATATACAAAAGGCACAATGCCGCCTTAAGTACAAGAATAGAGACTCTTCTTACAGTCGGTGCTTTGAGCATTCCCTGTGAGACCAGTATTAGTTTCCGATACACCACTGCAGGTTCTATGTATTCCTTGGACCTTCACATTGACGATGAAACACAGAAATCGCATCGGAATCAAATACAAAAGGCACAATGCCGCATTAAGTACAAGAATAGAGACTCTTCTTACAGTCGGTGCTTTGAGCACTCCCTGTGAGACCAGTATTAGTTTGCGATACACCACTGCAGGTTCAATGTATTCCTTGGACATACACATTGACGATGAAACACTGAAATTAGATCGGAATTAAATAAAAAGCCTGAATGCCGCCTTAAGTGCAAGAAGAGTGAGACTTCATATAGTCTGTGCTTTGATCCTTTCCTGTGAGACCAGTATTAGTTTCCGATACACCACTGCAGGTTCAATGTATTCCTAGGACCTTCACATTGACGATGAAACACTAAAATCGCTTCGGAATGAAATACAAAAGGCACAATGATGCCTTAAGTGCAAGAAGACTGACACTTCTTAGAGTCTGTGCTTTGATCCTTTTCTGTGAGACCAGTATTAGTTTCCGATACACCACTGCAGGTTCTATGTATTCCTTGGACCTTCACATTTACGATAAAACACAGAAATCGCATCGGAATTAAATACAAAAGGCACAATGCCGCCTTAAGTGCAAGAAGAGTGGGACTTCTTATAGTCTGTGCTTTGATCCTTTCCTGTGAACCAGTATTAGATTCCGATGCACCACTACAGGTTCAATGTATTCCTTGGACCTTCTCATTGATGATGAGACACAGAAATAGCATTGCAATTAAATACAAAAGGCACAATGCCGCCTTAAGTATAGGGATAGAGACTCTTCTTACAGTCGGAACTTTGAGCAATCCCGGTGTGACCAGAGTTAGTTTCCGATACACCACTGCAGGTTCAATGAATTCCTTGGACATACACGTTGACGATGAAACACTGAAATTAGATCGGAATGAAATACAAAAGGCACACTACGACTTAAGTGCAAGAAGTGTGAGACTTCTTAGAGTCTGTGTTTGATCCTTTCCTGTGAGACCAGAATTAGTTTCCGATACACCACTGCAGGTTCAATGTATTCCTTGGACATACACGTTGACGATGAAACACAGAAATTAGATCGGAATTAAATACAAAAGGCACAATGCGACTTAAGTGCAAGAAGAGTGAGACTTCTTAGAGTCTGTGCTTTGATCCTTTACTGTGAGACCAGTATTAGTTACCGATACATCACTGCAGGTGCAATGTATTCCTTGGACATTCACATTGACGATGAAACACAGAAATCGCATCGGCATTAATGTAAAAGCCACAATGCCGCCTTAAGTGCAAGAAGAATGAGACTTCTTAGAGTCTGTGTTTGATCCTTTCCTGTGAGACCAGTATTAGTTTCCGATACACCACTGCAGGTTCAATGTATTCCTTGGACATACACGTTGACGATGAAACACAGAAATTAGATCGGAATTAAATACAAAAGGCTCAATGCCGCCTTAAGTGCAAGAAGAGTGAGACTTCTTAGAGTCTGTGCTTTGATCCTTTCCTGTGAGACCAGTATTAGTTTCCGATACACCACTGCAGATTCAATGTATTCCTTGGACCTTCACATTGACGATGAAACACACAAATCACATCGGAGATAAATACAACAGGCACAATGCTGCCATAAGTGCAACAACAGTGAGACTTCTTAGAGTCTGTGCATTGATCCTTTCCTGTCAGACCAGTATTAGTTTCCGATACACCACAGCAGATTCTATGTATTCCTTGGACCTTCACATTGACGATGAAACACAGAAATCGCATCGGAATTAAATACAAAAGTCACAATGCCTTCATAAGTACAAGAATAGAGACTCTTCTTACAGTCGGTGTTTTGAGCACTCCCTGTGAGACCAGTATTAGTTTGCGATACACCACTGAAGGTTCAATGTATTCCTTGGACCTTCACATTGACGATGAATCACAGAAATCGCATCGGAATTACATACATCAGGCACAATGTCTCCATACGTACAAGAATAGAGACTCTTTTTACAGTCGGTGTTTTGAGCACTCCCTGTGAGACAAGTATTAGTTTGCGATACATCACTGCAGGTTCAATGTATTCCTTCGACATACACATTGACGATGAAACACTGAAATTAGATCGGAATTAAGTAAAAAAGGCTCAATGCCGCCTTAAGTGCAAGAAGAGTGAGACTTCTTAGAGTCTGTGCTTTGATCCTTTCCTGTGAGACCAGTATTAGTTTTAGATACACCACTGCAGGTTCAATGTATTCCTTGGACCTTCACATTGACTTTGAAACACAGAAATCGCATCGGAATTTCCCATTGACTTTGAAACACAGAAATCGCATCGGAATTTAATACAACAGGCACAATGCCTCCATAAGTACAAGAATAGAGACTCTTCTTACAGTCGGTGTTTTGAGCACTCCCTGTGGGACCAGTATTAGTTTGCGATACACCACTGCAGGTTCAATGTATTCCTTCGACATACACATTAACGATGGAACACTGAAATTAGATCGGAATTAAATAAAAAAGGCTCAATGCCGCCTTAAGTGCAAGAAGAGTGAGACTTCTTAGAGTCTGTGCTTTGATCCTTTCCTGTGAGACCAGTATTAGTTTCCGATACACCACTGCAATTTCAATGTATTCCTTGGACCTTCACATACACGATGAAACACAGAAATCGCATCGGAATTAAATACAAAAGGCACAATGCCTCCATAAGTACAAGAATAGAGACTCTTCTTACAGTCGGTGTTTTGATCACTCCCTGTGAGACCAATATTAGTTTCCGATACACCACTGCAGGTTCAATGTATTCCTTGGACATACACATTGACAGTGAAACACTGAAATTAGATCGGAATTAAATAAAAAAGGCTCAATGCCGCCTTAAGTGCAGGAAGAGTGGGACTTCTTAGAGTCTGTGGTTTGTTCCTTTCCTGTGAGATCAGTATTAGTTTCCGATACACCACTGCAGGTTCTATGTATTCCTTCGATCTTCACATCGACGATGAAACACAGAAATCGCATCGGAATTAAATACAATAGGCACAATGCCGCCTTAAGTGCAAGAAGAGTGAGACTTCTTAGAGTCTGTGCTTTGATCCTTTCCCGTGGGGCCAGTATTAGTTTCCGATACACCACTGCAGGTTCCATGTATTCCTTGGACCTTCACATTGACGATGAAACACAGAAATCGCATCGGAATTAAATACAACAGGCACAATGCCTCCGTAAGTACAAGAATAGAGACTCTTCTTACAGTCGGTGTTTTGAGCACTCCCTGTGAGACCAATATTAGTTTGCGATACACCACTGCAGGTTCAATGTATTCCTTGGACATACACATTGACGATGAAACACTGAAATTAGATCGGAATTAAATAAAAAATGCTCATTGCCGCCTTAAGTGCAAGAAGAGTGAGACTTCTTAGAGTCTGTGCTTTGATCCTTTCCTGTGAGGCCAGTATTAGTTTCCGATACACCACTGCAGGTTCAATGTATTCCTTGGACTTTCACATTGACGACGAAACACAGATATCGCATCGGAATTAAATACAAAAGGCACAATGCCTCCATAAGTACAAGAATAGAGATTCTTCTTACAGTCGGTGTTTTGAGCACTCCCTGTGAGACCAGTATTAGTTTGCGATACACCACTGCACGTTCAATGTATTCCTTGGACATACACATTGACGATGAAACACTGAAATTAGATCGGAATTAAATAAAAAAGGCTCAATGCCGCCTTAAGTGCAAGAAGAGTGAGACTTCTTGGAGTCTGTGCTTTGATCCTTTTCTGTTTGACAAGTATTAGTTTCTGATACACCACTGCAGGTTCAATGTATTCCTCTGACCTTCACATTGACGATGAAACACAGAAATCGCATCGGAATTAAATACATCAAGCACAATGTCTCCATAAGTACAAGAATAGAGACTCTTTTTACAGTCGGTGTTTTGAGCACTCCCTGTGAGACCAGTATTAGTTTGCGATACACCACTGCAGGTTCAATGTATTCCTTGGACATACACATTGAGGAGCACTCCCTGTGAGACCAGTATTAGTTTGCGATACACCACTGCAGGTTCAATATATTCCTTGGACATACACATTGAGGATGAAACACTGAAATTAGATTGGAATTAAATAAAAAAGGCTCAATGCCGCCTTAAGTACAAGAAGAGTGAGACTTCTTAGAGTCTGTGATTTGATCTTTTCCTGTGAGACCAGTATTTGTTTCCGATACACCACTGAAGGTTCAATGTATTCCTTGGACCTTCACATTGACGATGAAACACAGAGATCGCATCGGAATTAAATACATAAGGCACAATGCTTCCATAAGTACAAGAATAGAGACTCTTCTTACAGTCGGTGTTTTGAGCACTCCCTGTGAGACCAGTATTAGTTTGCGATACACCACTGCAGGTTCAATGTATTTCTTGGACATACACATTGACGATGAAACACTGAAATTAGATCGGATTTAAGTAAAAAAGGCTCAATGCCGACTTAAGTGCGAGGAGAGTGAGACTTCTTAGAGTCTGTGCTTTGATCCTTACCTGTGAGACCAGTATTAGTTTCCGATACACCACTGCAGGGTCAATGTATTCCTTGGACCTTCACATTGACGATGAAACACAGAAATCACATCGGAGATAAATACAACAATGCCGCCATAAGTGCAAGAAGAGTGAGACTTCTTAGAGTCTGTGCAATGATCCTTTCCTGTGAGACCAGTATTCGTTTCCGATACACCACTGCAGGTTCCATGTATTCCTTGGACCTTCACATTGACGATGAAACACAGAAATCGCATCGGAATGAAATACAAAAGGCACAATGCCTCAATAAGTACAAGAATAGAGACTCTTCTTATAGTTGGTGTTTCGAGCACTCCCTGTGAGACCTGTATTAGTTTGCGATACACCACTGCAGGTTCAATGTATTCCATGGACATACACATTGGCGATGAAACACTGAAATTAGATCGGAATTAAATAAAAAATGCTCAATGCCGCCTTAAGTGCACGAAGAGTGAGACTTCTTAGAGTCTGTTCTTTGATCCTTTCCTGTCAGACCATTATTAGTTTCCGATACACCACTGCAGGTTCAATGTATTCCTTGGACCTTCACATTGTCGATGAAACACAGAAATCACACCGCAGATAAATACAACAGGCACAATGCCGCCATAAGTGCAAGAAGAGTGAGACTTCATATAGTCTGTGCTTTGATCCTTTCCTGTGCGACCAGTATTAGTTTCCGATACACCACTCTAATTTCAATGTATTCCTTGGACCTTCACATTGACGATGAAAGACAGAAATCGCATCGGAATTAAATACTAAAGGCTCAATGCCGACTTAAATGCAAGAAGCGTGAGCTTCTTATAGTCTGTGCTTTGATCCTTTCCTGTGAGACCAGTATTAGTTTCCGATACACCACTGCAGGTTCAATGTATTCCTAGGTCCTTCACATTGACGATGAAACACTAAAATCGCTTCGGAATTAAATACAAAAGGCACAATGATGCCTTAAGTGAAAAAAGACTGAGACTTCTTAGAGTCTGTGCTTTGATCCTTTTCTGTGAGACCAGTATTAGTTTCCGATACACCACTGCAGGTTCTATGTATTCCTTGGACCTTCACGTTGACGATGAAACACAGAAATGGCATCGGAATTAAGTACAAAAGGCACAATGCCGCCTTAAGTGCAAGAAGAGCGACACTTCTTAGGGTCTGTGATTCGATCCTTTCCTGTGAGACCAGTATTATTTTTCGATGCACCACTGCAGGTTCAATGTATTCCTTGGACCTTCACATTGACGATGAAACACAGAAATCGATCGGAATTAAATACAAAAGGCACAATGCCGCCTTAAGTACAAGAATAGAGACTCTTCTTACAGTCGGTGCTTTTGAGCATTCCCTGTGAGACCAGTATTGGTTTCCGCTACACCTCTGCAGGTTCAATGTATTCCTTGGACCTTCACATTGACGATGAAACGCAGAAATCGCATCGGAATTATATACAAAAGGCACAATGCCGCCTTAAGTACAAGAATAGAGACTCTTCTTACAGTCGGTGCTTTGAGCATTCCCTGTGAGACCAGTATTAGTTTCCGATACACCACTGCAGGTTCTATGTATTCCTTGGACCTTCACATTGACGATGAAACACAGAAATCGCATCGGAATCAAATACAAAAGGCACAATGCCGCCTTAAGTACAAGAATAGAGACTCTTCTTACAGTCGGTGCTTTGAGCATTCCCTGTGAGACCAGTATTAGTTTGCGATACACCACTGCAGGTTCAATGTATTCCTTGGACATACACATTGACGATGAAACACTGAAATTAGATCGGAATTAAATAAAAAGCCTGAATGCCGCCTTAAGTGCAAGAAGAGTGAGACTTCATATAGTCTGTGCTTTGATCCTTTCCTGTGAGACCAGTATTAGTTTCCGATACACCACTGCAGGTTCAATGTATTCCTAGGACCTTCACATTGACGATGAAACACTAAATTCGCTTCGGAATTAAATACAAAAGGCACAATGATGCCTTAAGTGCAAGAAGACTGACACTTCTTAGAGTCTGTGCTTTGATCCTTTTCTGTGAGACCAGTATTAGTTTCCGATACACCACTGCAGGTTCTATGTATTCCTTGGACCTTCACATTTACGATAAAACACAGAAATCGCATCGGAATTAAATACAAAAGGCACAATGCCGCCTTAAGTGCAAGAAGAGTGGGACTTCTTATAGTCTGTGCTTTGATCCTTTCCTGTGAACCAGTATTAGATTCCGATGCACCACTACAGGTTCAATGTATTCCTTGGACCTTCTCATTGATGATGAAACACAGAAATAGCATTGCAATTAAATACAAAAGGCACAATGCCGCCTTAAGTATAGGGATAGAGACTCTTCTTACAGTCGGTGCTTTGAGCAATCCCGGTGTGACCAGTATTAGTTTCCGATACACCACTGCAGGCTGAATGAATTCCTTGGACATACACGTTGACGATGAAACACTGAAATTAGATCGGAATTAAATACAAAAGGCACACTACGACTTAAGTGCAAGAAGTGTGAGACTTCTTAGAGTCTGTGTTTGATCCTTTCCTGTGAGACCAGTATTAGTTTCCGATACACCACTGCAGGTTCAATGTATTCCTTGGACATACACGTTGACGATGAAACACAGAAATTAGATCGGAATTAAATACAAAAGGCACAATGCGACTTAAGTGCAAGAAGAGTGAGACTTCTTAGAGTCTGTGCTTTGATCCTTTACTGTGAGACCAGTATTAGTTACCGATACATCACTGCAGGTTCAATGTATTCCTTGGACATTCACATTGACGATGAAACACAGAAATCGCATCGGAATTAATTTAAAAGCCACAATGCCGCCTTAAGTGCAAGAAGAATGAGACTTCTTAGAGTCTGTGCTTTGATCCTCTCCTGTGAGACCAGTATTAGTTTTCGATTCACCACTGCAGGTTCAATGTATTCCTTGGACATTCACATTGACGATAAAACACAGAAATCGCATCGGAATTAAATACAAAAGGCACAATGCCGCATTAAGTACCAGGATACAGACTCTTCTTGCAGTCGGTGCTTTGAGCTTTCCCTGTCAGACCAGTATTAGTTTCCGATTCACCACTGCAGGTTCAATGAATTCCTTGGACATACACACTGACGATGAAACACTAAAATTACATGGGAATTAAATACAAAAGGCACAATGCCCCCTTAAGTACAAAAATAGAGACTCTTCTAACAGTCGGTGCTTTGAGCATTCCCTCTGAGACCAGTATTAGTTTCCGATACACCACTGAAGGTTCTATGTATTCCTTGGACCTTCACATTGGCGATGAAAC
This sequence comes from Schistocerca serialis cubense, assembly GCF_023864345.2. Classification (NCBI taxonomy): domain Eukaryota; kingdom Metazoa; phylum Arthropoda; class Insecta; order Orthoptera; family Acrididae; genus Schistocerca; species Schistocerca serialis. Next base: position 1,069,673,259 of record NC_064640.1, read on the forward strand.
ACAGAAATCGCATCGGAATCAAATACAAAAGGCACAATGCCGCCTTAAGTACAAGAATAGAGACTCTTCTTACAGTCGGTGCTTTGAGCACTCCCTGTGAGACCAGTATTAGTTTGCGATACACCACTGCAGGTTCAATGTATTCCTTGGACATACACATTGACGATGAAACACTGAAATTAGATCGGAATTAAATAAAAAGCCTGAATGCCGCCTTAAGTGCAAGAAGAGAGAGACTTCATATAGTCTGTGCTTTGATCCTTTCCTGTGAGACCAGTATTAGTTTCCGATACACCACTGCAGGTTCAATGAATTCCTAGGACCTTCACATTGACGATGAAACACTAAAATCGCTTCGGAATTAAATACAAAAGGCACAATGATGCCTTAAGTGCAAGAAGACTGACACTTCTTAGAGTCTGTGCTTTGATCCTTTTCTGTGAGACCAGTATTAGTTTCCGATACACCACTGCAGGTTCTATGTATTCCTTGGACCTTCACATTTACGATAAAACACAGAAATCGCATCGGAATTAAATACAAAAGGCACAATGCCGCCTTAAGTGCAAGAAGAGTGGGACTTCTTATAGTCTGTGCTTTGATCCTTTCCTGTGAACCAGTATTAGATTCCGATGCACCACTACAGGTTCAATGTATTCCTTGGACCTTCTCATTGATGATGAAACACAGAAATAGCATAGCAATTAAATACAAAAGGCACTATGCCGCCATAAGTATAGGGATAGAGACTCTTCTTACAGTCGGTGCTTTGAGCAATCCCGGTGTAACCAGTATTAGTTTCCGATACACCACTGCAGGTTCAATGAATTCCTGGGAAATACACGTTGACGATGAAACACTGAAATTAGATCGGAATTAAATACAAAAGGCACAATACGACTTAAGTGCAAGAAGTGTGAGACTTCTTAGAGTCTGTGTTTGATCCTTTCCTGTGAGACCAGTATTAGTTTCCGATACACCACTGCAGGTTCAATGTATTCCTTGGACATACACGTTGACGATGAAACACAGAAATTAGATCGGAATTAAATACAAAAGGCACAATGCGACTTAAGTGCAAGAAGAGTGAGACTTCTTAGAGTCTGTGCTTTGATCCTTTACTGTGAGACCAGTATTAGTTACCGATACATCACTGCAGATTCAATGTATTCCTTGGACATTCACATTGACGATGAAACACAGAAATCGCATCGGAATTAACTTAAAAGCTACACTGCCGCCTTAAGTGCAAGAAGAATGAGACTTCTTAGAGTCTGTGCTTTGATCCTCTCCTGTGAGACCAGTATTAGTTTCCGATTCACCACTGCAGGTTCAATGTATTCCTTGGACCTTCACATTGACGATAAAACACAGAAATCGCATAGGAATTAAATACAAATGGCACAACGCCGCCTTAAGTGCAAGAAGAGTGAGACTTCTTAGAGTCTGTGTTTGTTCCTTTCCTGTGAGACCAGTATTAGTTACCGATACACCACTGCCGGTTCAATGTATTCCTTGAACCTTCACATTGACGATGAAACACAGAAATCGCATCGGAATTAAATACAAAAGGCACAATGCCGCGTTAAGTACCAGGATACAGACTCTTCTTGCAGTCGGTACTTTGAGCTTTCCCTGTGAGACCAGTATTAGTTTCCGATACACCACTGCAGGTTCAATGTATTCCTTGGACCTTCACATTGACGATGAAACACAGAAATCACATCGCAGACAAATACAACAGGCACAATGCCGCCATAAGTGCAAGAAGAGTGAGACATCTTTGAGTCTGTGCATTGATCCTTTTCTGTGAGACCAGTATTAGTTTCCGATACACCACTGCAGGTTCTAAGTAATCCTTGGACCTTCACATTGACGATGAAACACAGAAATCGCATCGGAATTAAATACAAAAGGCACAATGCCGCCTTAAGTAAAAGAATAGAGAGTCTTCTTACAGTCGGTGCTTTGAGCATTCCCTGTGAGACCAGTTTTAGTTTCCGCTACACCTCTGCAGGTTCAATGTATTCCTTGGACCTTCACATTGACGATGAAACGCAGAAATCGCATCGAAATTAAATACAAAAGGCACAATGCCCCCTTAAGTACAAGAATAGAGACTCTTCTTACAGTCGGTGCTTTGGACATTCCCTGTGAGACCAGTATTAGTTTCCGATACACCACTGCAGGTTCTATGTATTCCTTGGACCTTCACATTGACGATGAAACACAGAAATCGCATCGGAATCAAATACAAAAGGCACAATGCCGCCCTAAGTACAAGAATAGAGACTCTTCTTACAGTCGGTGCTTTGAGCACTCCCTGTGAGACCAGTATTACTTTGCGATACATCACTGCAGGTTCAATGTATTCCTTGGACATACACATTGACGATGAAACACTGAAATTAGATCGGAATTAAATAAAAAGCCTCAATGCCGCCTTAAGTGCAAGAAGAGTGAGACTTCATATAGTCTGTGCTTTGATCCTTTCCTGTGCGACCAGTATTAGTTTCCGATTCACCACTGCAATTTCAATGTATTCCTTGGACCTTCACATTGACGATGAAAGACAGAAATCGCATCGGAATTAAATACTAAAGGCTCAATGCCGACTTAAGTGCAAGAAGAGTGAGCTTCTTATAGTCTGTGCTTTGATCCTTTCCTGTGAGACCAGTATTAGTTTCCGATACACCACTGCAGGTTCAATGTATTCCTAGCACCTTCACATTGACGATGAAACACTAAAATCGCTTCGGAATTAAATAAAAAAGGCACAATGATGCCTTATGTGAAAGAAGACTGAGACTTCTTAGAGTCTGTGCTTTGATCCTTTTCTGTGAGACCAGTATTAGTTTCCGATACACCACTGCAGGTTCTATGTATTCCTTGGACCTTCACGTTGACGATGAAACACATAAATGGCATCGGAATTAAGTACAAAAGGCACAATGCCGCCTTAAGTGCAAGAAGAGCGACACTTCTTAGGGTCTGTGATTCGATGCTTTCCTGTGAGACCAGTATTATTTTCCGATGCACCACTGCAGGTTCAATGTATTCCTTGGACCTTCACATTGACGATAAAACACAGAAATCGCATCGGAATTAAATACAAAAGGCACAATGGCGCCTTAAGTGCAAGAAGAGTGTGACTTCTTCGAGGCTGTGCATTAATGCTTTCCTGTGAGACCAGTATTAGTTTCCTTTATACCACTGCTGGATCAATGTATGCCTTGAACCTTCACATTGACGATGAAACGCAGAAATCGCATCGGAATTAAATACAACCGGCACAATGCCGCCTTAAGTGCAAGAAGAGTGTGACTTCTTAGAGTCTGTGCTTTGTTCCTTTCCTGTGAGACCAGTATTAGTTTCCAATACACCACTGCAGGTTCAATGTTTTCCTTGGACCTTCACATTGACGATGAAACACAGAAATCGCATCGGAATTAAATACAAAAGGCACAATGCCGCCTTAAGTACAAGAATACAGACTCTTCTTACAGTCGGTGCTTTGAGCATTCCCTGTGAGACCAGTATTAGTTTCCGATACACCACTGCAGGTTCTATGTATTCCTTGGACCTTCACATTGACAATGAAACACAGAAATCGCATCGGAATCAAATACAAAAGGCACAATGCCGCCTTAAGTACAAGAATAGAGACTCTTCTTACAGTCGGTGCTTTGAGCACTCCCTGTGAGACCAGTATTAGTATGCGATACACCACTGCAGGTTCAATGTATTCCTTGGACATACACATTGACGATGAAACACTGAAATTAGATCGGAATTAAATAAAAAGCCTGAATGCCGCCTTAAGTGCAAGAAGAGTGAGACTTCATATAGTCTGTGCTTTGATCCTTTCCTGTGAGACCAGTATTAGTTTCCGATACACCACTGCAGGTTCAATGTATTCCTAGGACCTTCACATTGACGATGAAACACTAAAATTGCTTCGGAATTAAATACAAAAGGCACAATGATGCCTTAAGTGCAAGAAGACTGACACTTCTTAGAGTCTGTGCTTTGATCCTTTTCTGTGAGACCAGTATTAGTTTCCGATACACCACTGCAGGTTCTAAGTATTCCTTGGACCTTCACATTTACGATAAAACACAGAAATCGCATCGGAATTAAATACAAATGGCACAATGCCGCCTTAAGTGCAAGAAGAGTGGGACTTCTTATAGTCTGTGCTTTGATCCTTTCCTGTGAACCAGTATTAGAATCCGATGCACCATTACAGGTTCAATGTATTCCTTGGACCTTCTCATTGATGATAAAACACGGAAATAGCATTGCAATTAAATACAAAAGGCACAATGCCGCCTTAAGTATAGGGATAGAGACTCTTCTTACAGTCGGTGCTTTGAGCAATCCCGGTGTGACCAGTATTAGTTTCCGATACACCACTGCAGGTTCAATGTATTCCTTGGACATACACGTTGACGATGAAACACTGAAATTAGATCGGAATTAAATACAAAAGGCACCATACGACTTAAGTGCAAGAAGTGTGAGACTTCTTAGAGTCTGTTTTTGATCCTTTCCTGTGAGACCAGTATTAGTTTCCGATACACCACTGCAGGTTCAATGTATTCCTTGGACATACACGTTGACGATGAAACACAGAAATTAGATCGGAATTAAATACAAAAGGCACAATGCGACTTAAGTGAAAGAAGAGTGAGACTTCTTAGTGTCTGTGCTTTGATCCTTTACTGTGAGACCAGTATTAGTTACCGATACATCACTGCAGGTTCAATGTATTCCTTGGACATTCACATTGACGATGAAACACAGAAATCGCATCGGAATTAATTTTAAAGCCACAATGCCGCCTTAAGTGCAAGAAGAATGAGACTTCTTAGAGTCTGTGCTTTGATCCTCTCCTGTGAGACCAGTATTAGTTTCCGATACACCACTGCAGGTTCAATGTATTCCTTGGACCTTCACATTGACGATAAAACACAGAAATCGCATCGGAATTAAATACAAATGGCACAACGCCGCCTTAAGTGCAAGAAGAGTGAGACTTCTTAGAGTCTGTGTTTGTTCCTTTCCTGTGAGACCAGTATTAGTTACCGATACACCACTGCCGGTTAAATGTATTCCTTGAACCTTCACATTGACGATGAAACACAGAAATCGCATCGGAATTAAATACAAAAGGCACAATGCCGTATTAAGTACCAGGATACAGACTCTTCTTGCAGTCGGTGCTTTGAGCTTTCCCTGTGAGACCAGTATTAGTTTCCGATTCACCACTGCAGGTTCAATGAATTCCTTGGACATACACACTGACAATGAAACACTAAAATTAGATGGGAATTAAATACAAAAGGCACAATGCCGCCTTAAGTGCAAGAAGAGTGGGATTTCTTAGGGTCTGTGCTTTGATCCTTTCCTGTGAGGCCAGTATTAGTTTCCGATACGCCACTGCTGGTTCAATGTATGCCTTGGACATACACATTGACGATGAAACACAGAAATCGCATCGAAATTAAATACAAAAGGCACAATGCTACCTTAAGTACAAGAACAGAGACTCTTCTTACAGTCGGTGCTTTGAGCATTCCCTGTGAGACCAGTATTAGTTTCCGACACACCAATGCAGGTTCAATGTATTCCTTGGACCTTCACATTGACGATGAAACACAGAAATCGCGTCGGAATTAAGTACGAAAGGCACAATACAGCCTTAAATACAAGAATAGAGACTCTTCTTACAGTCGGTGTTTTGAGCATTCCCTGTGAGACCAGTATTAGTTTCCGATACACCACTACAGGTTTAATGTATTCCATGGACATACACATTGACGGTGAAACACTGAAATTAGATCGGATTAAATACAAAATGCACAATGCCGCCTTAAGTGCTACAAGAGTGAGACTTCTTAGAGTCTGTGCTTTGATCCTTCCCTGCGAGACCAGTATTAGTTTCCGATACACCACTGCAGGTTCAATGTATTCCTTGGACATTCACATTGACAATGAAACACAGAAATCGCATCGGAATTTAATACAAAAGGCAGAATGCCGCCTTAAGTGCAAGAAGAGTGTGACTTCTTCGAGACTGTGCATTGATCCATTCCTGTGAGACCAGTATTAGTTTCCGATATATCACTGCAGGATCAATGTATTCCTTGAACCTTCACATTGACGATGAAACACAGAAATCGCATCGGAATTAAATACAAACGGCACAATGCCGCCTTAAGTGCAAGAAGAGTGTGACTTCTTAGAGTCTGTGCTTTGTTCCTTTCCTGTGAGACCAGTATTAGTTTCCGATACACCACTGCAGGTTCAATGTATTCCTTGGACCTTCACATTGACGATGAAACACAGAAATCGCATCGGAATTAAATACAAAAGGCACAATACGACTTAAGTGCAAGAAGTGTGAGACTTCTTAGAGTCTGTTTTTGATCCTTTCCTGTGAGACCAGTATTAGTTTCCGATACACCACTGCAGGTTCAATGTATTCCTTGGACATACACGTTGACGATGAAACACAGAAATTAGATCGGAATTAAATACAAAAGGCACAATGCGACTTAAGTGCAAGAAGAGTGAGACTTCTTAGAGTCTGTGCTTTGATCCTTTACTGTGAGACCAGTATTAGTTACCGATACATCACTGCAGGTTCAATGTATTCCTTGGACATTCACATTGACGATGAAACACAGAAATCGCGTCGGAATTAATTTTAAAGCCACAATGCCGCCTTAAGTGCAAGAAGAATGAGACTTCTTAGAGTCTGTGCTTTGATCCTCTCCTGTGAGACCAGTATTAGTTTCCGATACACCACTGCAGGTTCAATGTATTCCTTGGACCTTCACATTGACGATAAAACACATAAATCGCATCGGAATTAAATACAAATGGCACAACGCCGCCTTAAGTGCAAGAAGAGTGAGACTTCTTAGAGTCTGTGTTTGTTCCTTTCCTGTGAGACCAGTATTAGTTACCGATACACCACTGCCGGTTAAATGTATTCCTTGAACCTTCACATTGACGATGAAACACAGAAATGGCAACGGAATTAAATACAAAAGGCACAATGCCGCATTATGTACCAGGATACAGACTCTTCTTGCAGTCGGTGCTTTGAGCTTTCCCTGTGAGACCAGTATTAGTTTCCGATTCACCACTGCAGGTTCAATGAATTCCTTGGACATACACACTGACGATGAAACACTAAAATTAGATGGGAATTAGATACAAAAGGCACAATGCCGCCTTAAGTGCAAGAAGAGTGGGAATTCTTAGGGTCTGTGCTTTGATCCTTCCCTGTGAGGCCAGTATTAGTTTCCGATACGCCACTGCTGGTTCAATGTATGCCTTGGACATACACATTGACGATGAAACACAGAAATCGCATCAAAATTAAATACAAAAGGCACAATGCTACCTTAAGTACAAGAACAGAGACTCTTCTTACAGTCGGTGCTTTGAGCATTCCCTGTGAGACCAGTATTAGTTTCCGACACACCAATGCAGGTTCAATGTATTCCTTGGACCTTCACATTGACGATGAAACACAGAAATCGCGTCGGAATTAAGTATGAAAGGCACAATACAGCCTTAAATACAAGAATAGAGACTCTTCTTTCAGTCGGTGTTTTGAGCGTTCCCTGTGAGACCAGTATTAGTTTCCGATACACCACTGGAGGTTTAATGTATTCCATGGACATACACATTGACGGTGAAACACTGAAATTAGATCGGAATTAAATACAAAATGCACAATGCCGCCTTAAGTGCAACAAGAGTGAGACTTCTTAGAGTCTGTGCTTTAATCCTTCCCTGCGAGACCAGTATTAGTTTCCGATACACCACTGCAGGTTCATAGTATTCCTTGGACATTCACATTGACAATGAAACACAGAAATCGCATCGGAATTTAATACAAAAGGCAGAATGCCGCCTTAAGTGCAAGAAGAGTGTGACTTCTTCGAGACTGTGCATTGATCCATTCCTGTGAGACCAGTATTAGTTTCCGATATATCACTGCAGGATCAATGTATTCCTTGAACATTCACATTGACGATGAAACATAGAAATCGCATCGGAATTAAATACAAACGGCACAATGCCGCCTTAAGTGCAAGAAGAGTGTGACTTCTTAGAGTCTGTGCTTTGTTCCTTTCCTGTGAGACCAGTATTAGTTTCCGATACACCACTGCAGGTTCAATGTATTCCTTGGACCTTCACATTGACGATGAAACACAGAAATCGCGTCGGAATTAAATACAAAAGGCACAATGCCGCCTTAAGTACAAGAATACAGACTCTTCTTACAGTCGGTGCTTTGAGCTTTCCCTGTGAGACCAGTATTAGTTTCCGATACACCACTGCAGGTTCAATGTATTCCTTGGACATACACACTGACGATGAACTACTGAAATTAGATCGGAATTAAAAAAAAAATCACATAGCCGCCTTAAGTGCAAGAAGAGTGAGACTTCTTAGAGTCTGTGCTTTGATCCTTTCCTGTGAACCAGTATTAGTTTCCGATACACCACTGCAGGTTCAATATATTCCTCGGACATTCACATTGTGAATGAAACACAGATATCGCATCAGTATTAAATACAAAAGGCACAATGCCGCCTTAAGTTCAAGAAGAGTGTGACTTCTTAGAGTCTGTGCTTTGATCCTTTTCTATGAGACCAGTATTAGTTTCCGACACACCACTGCAGCTTCAATGTACTCCTTGGACCTTCACATTGACGATGAAACACAGAAATCGCGTCGGAATTAAATACAAAAGGCACAATGCCGCCTTAAGTACAGGAATAGATCCTTTTCATACAGTCGGTGCTTTGAGCAGTCCCTGAGAGACCAGTATTAGTTTCCGATACACCACTGCAGGTTCAATGTATTCCTTGCACATACACGTTGACGATGAAACACTGAAATTAGATCGGAATTAAATACAAAAGGCACAATACGACTTAAGTGCAAGAAATGTGAGACTTCTTAGAGTCTGTGTTTGTTCCTTTCCTGTGAGACCAGTATTAGTTTCCGATACATCACTGCAGGTTCAAAGTATTCCATGGACATTCACATTGACGATGAAACACAGAAATCGCATCGGAATTAATTACAAAAGCCACAATGCCGCCTTAAGTGCAAGAAGAATGAGACTTCTTAGAGTCTGTGCTTTGATCCTCTCCTGTGAGACCAGTATTAGTTTCCGATACACCACTGCAGGTCCAATGTATTCCTTGGACCTTCACATTGACGATATAACACAGAAATCGCATCGGAATTAAATACAAAAGTCACAATGCCGCCTTAAGTATAAGAATAGAGACACTTCTTTCAGTCGGTGTTTTGAGCATTCCCTGTGAGACCAGTATTAGTTTCTGACACACCACTGCATGTTCAATGTATTCCTTGGACATACACATTGAAGATGAAACACTGAAATTAAATCGGAATTGAATACAAATCTTACAATGCCGCCCTAAGTGCTAGAAGAGTGACTCTTCTTACAGTCGGTGCTTTTTAGCTTTCCCTGTGAGACCAGTATTAGTTTCCGCTACACCACTGCAGGTTAAATGTATTCCTTGGACAAACACACTGACGATGAACTACTGGAATAAGATCGGAATTAAATACAAACGGCAGAATGCCGCCTTAAGTGCAAGAAGAGTGGGACTTCTTATAGTCAGTGCTTTGATCCTTTCCTGTGAACCAGTATTAGATTCCAATGCACCACTACAAGTTCAATGTATTCCTTGGACCTTCACATTGATGATGAAACACAGAAATAGCATTGCAATTAAATACAAGAGGCACAATGCCGCCTTATGTACAAGGAATAGAGACTCTTCTTACAGTTGGCGCTTTGAGCAATCCCTGTGTGACCAGTATTAGTTTCCGATACACCCCTGCAGGATCAATGTATTCCTTGGACATTCACGTTGACGATGAAACACTGAAATTAGATCGGAATTAAATACAAAAGGCACAATACGACTTAAGTGCAAGAAGTGTGAGACTTCTTAGAGTCTGTGTTTGATCTTTTCCTGTAAGACCAGTATTAGTTTCCGATACACCACTGCAGGTTCAATGTATTCCTTGGACATACACGTTGACGATGAATCACTGAAATTAGATCGGAATTAAATACAAAAGGCACAATGCGACTTAAGTGCAAGAAGAGTGAGACTTCTTAGAGTCTGAATTTTGATCCTTTACTGTGAGACCAGTATTAGTTTCCGATACATCACTGCAGGTTCAATGTATTCCTTGGACATTCACATTGACGATGAAACACAGAAATCGCATTGGAATTAATTACAAAAGCCACAATGCCGCCTTAAGTGCAAGAAAAATGAGACCTCTTAGATTCTGTGCTTTGATCCTCTCCTGTGAGACCAGTATTAGTTTCCGATACACCACTACACGTTTAATGTATTCCATGGACATACACATTGACGGTGAAACACTGAAATTAGATCGGATTAAATACAAAATGCACAATGCCGCCTTAAGTGCAACAAGAGTGAGACTTCTTAGAGTCTGTGCTTTGATCCTTCCCTGCGAGACCAGTATTAGTTTCCGATACACCACTGCAGGTTCAATGTATTCCTTGGACATTCACATTGACAATGAAACACAGAAATCGCATCGGAATTTAATACAAAAGGCAGAATGCCGCCTTAAGTGCAAGAAGAGTGTGACTTCTTCGAGACTGTGCATTGATCCATTCCTGTGAGACCAGTATTAGTTTCCGATATATCACTGCAGGATCAATGTATTCCTTGAACCTTCACATTGACGATGAAACACAGAAATCGCATCGGAATTAAATACAAACGGCACAATGCCGCCTTAAGTGCAAGAAGAGTGTGACTTCTTAGAGTCTGTGCTTTGTTCCTTTCCTGTGAGACCAGTATTAGTTTCCGATACACCACTGCAGGTTCAATGTATTCCTTGGACCTTCACATTGACGATGAAACACAGAAATCGCATCGGAATTAAATACAAAAGGCACAATACGACTTAAGTGCAAGAAGTGTGAGACTTCTTAGAGTCTGTTTTTGATCCTTTCCTGTGAGACCAGTATTAGTTTCCGATACACCACTGCAGGTTCAATGTATTCCTTGGACATACACGTTGACGATGAAACACAGAAATTAGATCGGAATTAAATACAAAAGGCACAATGCGACTTAAGTGCAAGAAGAGTGAGACTTCTTAGAGTCTGTGCTTTGATCCTTTACTGTGAGACCAGTATTAGTTACCGATACATCACTGCAGGTTCAATGTATTCCTTGGACATTCACATTGACGATGAAACACAGAAATCGCATCGGAATTAATTTTAAAGCCACAATGCCGCCTTAAGTGCAAGAAGAATGAGACTTCTTAGAGTCTGTGCTTTGATCCTCTCCTGTGAGACCAGTATTAGTTTCCGATACACCACTGCAGGTTCAATGTATTCCTTGGACCTTCACATTGACGATAAAACACATAAATCGCATCGGAATTAAATACAAATGGCACAACGCCGCCTTAAGTGCAAGAAGAGTGAGACTTCTTAGAGTCTGTGTTTGTTCCTTTCCTGTGAGACCAGTATTAGTTACCGATACACCACTGCCGGTTAAATGTATTCCTTGAACCTTCACATTGACGATGAAACACAGAAATGGCAACGGAATTATATACAAAAGGCACAATGCCGCATTATGTACCAGGATACAGACTCTTCTTGCAGTCGGTGCTTTGAGCTTTCCCTGTGAGACCAGTATTAGTTTCCGATTCACCACTGCAGGTTCAATGAATTCCTTGGACATACACACTGACGATGAAACACTAAAATTAGATGGGAATTAAATACAAAAGGCACAATGCCGCCTTAAGTGCAAGAAGAGTGGGATTTCTTAGGGTCTGTGCTTTGATCCTTCCCTGTGAGGCCAGTATTAGTTTCCGATACGCCACTGCTGGTTCAATGTATGCCTTGGACATACACATTGACGATGAAACACAGAAATCGCATCAAAATTAAATACAAAAGGCACAATGCTACCTTAAGTACAAGAACAGAGACTCTTCTTACAGTCGGTGCTTTGAGCATTCCCTGTGAGACCAGTATTAGTTTCCGACACACCAATGCAGGTTCAATGTATTCCTTGGACCTTCACATTGACGATGAAACACAGAAATCGCGTCGGAATTAAGTATGAAAGGCACAATACAGCCTTAAATACAAGAATAGAGACTCTTCTTTCAGTCGGTGTTTTGAGCATTCCCTGTGAGACCAGTATTAGTTTCCGATACACCACTGGAGGTTTAATGTATTCCATGGACATACACATTGACGGTGAAACACTGAAATTAGATCGGAATTAAATACAAAATGCACAATGCCGCCTTAAGTGCAACAAGAGTGAGACTTCTTAGAGTCTGTGCTTTAATCCTTCCCTGCGAGACCAGTATTAGTTTCCGATACACCACTGCAGGTTCATAGTATTCCTTGGACATTCACATTGACAATGAAACACAGAAATCGCATCGGAATTTAATACAAAAGGCAGAATGCCGCCTTAAGTGCAAGAAGAGTGTGACTTCTTCGAGACTGTGCATTGATCCATTCCTGTGAGACCAGTATTAGTTTCCGATATATCACTGCAGGATCAATGTATTCCTTGAACATTCACATTGACGATGAAACATAGAAATCGCATCGGAATTAAATACAAACGGCACAATGCCGCCTTAAGTGCAAGAAGAGTGTGACTTCTTAGAGTCTGTGCTTTGTTCCTTTCCTGTGAGACCAGTATTAGTTTCCGATACACCACTGCAGGTTCAATGTATTCCTTGGACCTTCACATTGACGATGAAACACAGAAATCGCGTCGGAATTAAATACAAAAGGCACAATGCCGCCTTAAGTACAAGAATACAGACTCTTCTTACAGTCGGTGCTTTGAGCTTTCCCTGTGAGACCAGTATTAGTTTCCGATACACCACTGCAGGTTCAATGTATTCCTTGGACATACACACTGACGATGAACTACTGAAATTAGATCGGAATTAAAAAAAAAATCACATAGCCGCCTTAAGTGCAAGAAGAGTGAGACTTCTTAGAGTCTGTGCTTTGATCCTTTCCTGTGAACCAGTATTAGTTTCCGATACACCACTGCAGGTTCAATATATTCCTCGGACATTCACATTGTGAATGAAACACAGATATCGCATCAGTATTAAATACAAAAGGCACAATGCCGCCTTAAGTTCAAGAAGAGTGTGACTTCTTAGAGTCTGTGCTTTGATCCTTTTCTATGAGACCAGTATTAGTTTCCGACACACCACTGCAGCTTCAATGTACTCCTTGGACCTTCACATTGACGATGAAACACAGAAATCGCGTCGGAATTAAATACAAAAGGCACAATGCCGCCTTAAGTACAGGAATAGATCCTTTTCATACAGTCGGTGCTTTGAGCAGTCCCTGAGAGACCAGTATTAGTTTCCGATACACCACTGCAGGTTCAATGTATTCCTTGCACATACACGTTGACGATGAAACACTGAAATTAGATCGGAATTAAATACAAAAGGCACAATACGACTTAAGTGCAAGAAATGTGAGACTTCTTAGAGTCTGTGTTTGTTCCTTTCCTGTGAGACCAGTATTAGTTTCCGATACATCACTGCAGGTTCAAAGTATTCCATGGACATTCACATTGACGATGAAACACAGAAATCGCATCGGAATTAATTACAAAAGCCACAATGCCGCCTTAAGTGCAAGAAGAATGAGACTTCTTAGAGTCTGTGCTTTGATCCTCTCCTGTGAGACCAGTATTAGTTTCCGATACACCACTGCAGGTCCAATGTATTCCTTGGACCTTCACATTGACGATATAACACAGAAATCGCATCGGAATTAAATACAAAAGTCACAATGCCGCCTTAAGTATAAGAATAGAGACACTTCTTTCAGTCGGTGTTTTGAGCATTCCCTGTGAGACCAGTATTAGTTTCTGACACACCACTGCATGTTCAATGTATTCCTTGGACATACACATTGAAGATGAAACACTGAAATTAAATCGGAATTGAATACAAATCTTACAATGCCGCCCTAAGTGCTAGAAGAGTGACTCTTCTTACAGTCGGTGCTTTTTAGCTTTCCCTGTGAGACCAGTATTAGTTTCCGCTACACCACTGCAGGTTAAATGTATTCCTTGGACAAACACACTGACGATGAACTACTGGAATAAGATCGGAATTAAATACAAACGGCAGAATGCCGCCTTAAGTGCAAGAAGAGTGGGACTTCTTATAGTCAGTGCTTTGATCCTTTCCTGTGAACCAGTATTAGATTCCAATGCACCACTACAAGTTCAATGTATTCCTTGGACCTTCACATTGATGATGAAACACAGAAATAGCATTGCAATTAAATCCAAGAGGCACAATGCCGCCTTATGTACAAGGAATAGAGACTCTTCTTACAGTTGGCGCTTTGAGCAATCCCTGTGTGACCAGTATTAGTTTCCGATACACCCCTGCAGGATCAATGTATTCCTTGGACATTCACGTTGACGATGAAACACTGAAATTAGATCGGAATTAAATACAAAAGGCACAATACGACTTAAGTGCAAGAAGTGTGAGACTTCTTAGAGTCTGTGTTTGATCTTTTCCTGTAAGACCAGTATTAGTTTCCGATACACCACTGCAGGTTCAATGTATTCCTTGGACATACACGTTGACGATGAATCACTGAAATTAGATCGGAATTAAATACAAAAGGCACAATGCGACTTAAGTGCAAGAAGAGTGAGACTTCTTAGAGTCTGAATTTTGATCCTTTACTGTGAGACCAGTATTAGTTTCCGATACATCACTGCAGGTTCAATGTATTCCTTGGACATTCACATTGACGATGAAACACAGAAATCGCATTGGAATTAATTACAAAAGCCACAATGCCGCCTTAAGTGCAAGAAAAATGAGACCTCTTAGATTCTGTGCTTTGATCCTCTCCTGTGAGACCAGTATTAGTTTCCGATACACTACTGCAGGTTCAAAGTATTCCTTGGACCTTCACATTGACGATAAAACACAGAAATCGCATCGGAATTAAATACAAATGGCACAACGCCGCCTTAAGTGCAAGAAGAGTGAGACTTCTTAGAGTCTGTGCTTTGTTCCTTTCCTGTGAGACTAGTATTAGTTTCCGATACACCACTGCAGGTTCAATGTATTCCTTGGACCTTCACATTGACGATGAAACACAGAAATCGCATCGGAGTTAAATACAAAAGGCACGATGCCGCCTTAAGTACAAGGATACAGACTCTTCTTGCAGTCGGTTCTTTGAGCATTCCCTTTGAGACCAGTATTAGTTTCCGATACACCACTGCAGGTTCAATGTATTCCATGGACATACACATTGACGAAGAAACACTGAAATTAGATCGGAATTAAATACAAAAGTCATAATGCCGCCTTAAGTGCAACAAGTGTGAGACTTCTTAGAGTCTGTGCTTTGATCCTTTACTGCGAGACCAGTATTAGTTTCCGATACACCACTGCAGGTTCAATGTATTCCATGGACATTCACATTGACGATGAAACACAGAAATCGCATCGGAATTTAATACAAAAGGCAGAATGCCGCCTTAAGTGCAAGAAGAGGGTGACTTCTTCAAGTCTGTGCATTGATCCTTTCCTGTGAGACCAGTATTAGTTTCCGATATACCACTGCAGGATCAATGTATTCCTTGAACCTTCACATTGACGATTAAACACAGAAATCGCATCGGAATTAAATTCAAACGGCACAATGCCGCCTTAAGTGCAAGAAGAGTGTGACTACTTAGAGTCTGTGCTTTGTTCCTTTCCTGTGAGACCAGTATTAGTTTCCGATACACCACTGCAGGTTCAATGTATTCCTTGGACCTTCACATTGACGATGAAACACAGAAATCGCATCAGAATTAATTACAAAAGGCACAATGCCGCCTTAAGTACAAGAATACAGACTCTTCTTACAGTCGGTGCTTTGAGCTTTCCCTGTGAGACCAGTATTAGTTTCCGATACACCACTGCAGGTTCAATGTATTCCTTGGACATACACGCTGACGATGAACTACTGAAATTAGATCGGAATTAAATACAAAAGGCACAATGCCGCCTTAAGTGCAAGAAGAGTGAGACTTCTTAGAGTCTGTGCTTTGATCCTTTCCTGTGAACCAGTATTAGTTTCCGACACACCACTGCAGCTTCAATGTACTCCTTGGACCTTCACATTGACGATGAAACACAGAAATCGCGTCGGAATTAAATAGAAAAGGCACAATGCCGCCTTAAGTACAGGAATAGATCCTCTTCATACAGTAGGTGCTTTGAGCAGTCCCTGTGAGACAAGTATTAGTTTCCGATACACCACTGCAGGTTCAATGTATTCCTTGCACATACACGTTGACGATGAAACACTGAAATTAGATCGGAATTAAATACAAAAGGCACAATACGACTTAAGTGCAAGAAGTGTGAGACTTCTTAGAGTCTGTGTTTGATCCTTTCCTGTGAGACCAGTATTAGTTTCCGATACATCACTGCAGGTTCAATGTATTCCATGGACATTCACATTGACGATGAAACACAGAAATCGCATCGGAATTAATTACACAAGCCACAATGCCGCCTTAAGTGCAAGAAGAATGAGACTTCTTAGAGTCTGTGCTTTGATCCTCTCCTGTGAGACCAGTATTAGTTTCCGATACACCACTGCAGGTCCAATGTATTCCTTGGACCTTCACATTGACGATAAAACACAGAAATCGCATCGGAATTAAATACAACAGTCACAATGCCGCCTTAAGTATAAGAATAGAGACACTTCTTACAGTCGGTGTTTTGAGCATTCCCTGTGAGACCAGTATTAGTTTCTGACACACCACTGCATGTTCAATGTATTCCTTGGACATACACATTGAAGATGAAACACTGAAATTAAATCGGAAATGAATACAAATCTCACAATGCCGCCCTAAGTGCAAGATGAGTGAGTCTTCTTAGAGTCTGTGCTTTGATCCTTTCCTGTGAGACCAGTATTAGTTTCCGATACACCACTGCAGGTTCAATGTATTCCTTGAACCTTCACATTGACGATGAAACACAGAAATCGCATCGGAATTAAATACAAATAGCACAACGCCGCCTTAAGTGCAAGATGAGTGAGACTTCTTAGAGTCTGTGATTTGTTCCTTTCCTGTGAGACCAGTATTAGTTTCCAATACACCACTGCAGGTTCAATGTATTCCTTGGACCTTCACATTGACGATGAAACACAGAAATCGCATCGGAATTAAATACAAAAGGCAGAATGCCGACTTAAGTACAAGGATACAGACTCTTCTTACAGTCGGTGCTTTGAGCTTTCCCTGTGAGACCAGTATTAGTTTTCGATACACCACTGAAGGTTTAATGAATTCCTTGGACATACACACTGACGATGAAACACTGAAATTATATGGGAGTTAAATACAAAAGGCACAATGCCGCCTTAAGTGCAAGGATACAGACTCTTCTTGCAGTCGGTTCTTTGAGCATTCCCTTTGAGACCAGTATTAGTTTCCGATACACCACTGCAGGTTCAATGTATTCCATGGACATACACATTGACGATGAAACACTGAAATTAGATCGGAATTAAATACAAAAGTCATAATGCCGCCTTAAGTGCAACAAGAGTGAGACTTCTTAGAGTCTGTGCTTTGATCCTTTACTGCGAGACCAGTATTAGTTTCCGATACACCACTGCAGGTTCAATGTATTCCATGGACATTCACATTGACGATGAAACACAGAAATCGCATCGGAATTTAATACAAAAGGCAGAATGCCGCCTTAAGTGCAAGAAGAGGGTGACTTCTTCAAGTCTGTGCATTGATCCTTTCCTGTGAGACCAGTATTAGTTTCCGATATACCACTGCAGGATCAATGTATTCCTTGAACCTTCACATTGACGATTAAACACAGAAATCGCATCGGAATTAAATACAAACGGCACAATGCCGCCTTAAGTGCAAGAAGAGTGTGACTTCTTAGAGTCTGTGCTTTGTTCCTTTCCTGTGAGACCAGTATTAGTTTCCGATACACCACTGCAGGTTCAATGTATTCCTTGGACCTTCACATTGACGATGAAACACAGAAATCGCATCAGAATTAATTACAAAAGGCACAATGCCGCCTTAAGTACAAGAATACAGACTCTTCTTACAGTCGGTGCTTTGAGCTTTCCCTGTGAGACCAGTATTAGTTTCCGATACACCACTGCAGGTTCAATGTATTCCTTGGACATACACGCTGACGATGAACTACTGAAATTAGATCGGAATTAAATACAAAAAGCACAATGCCGCCTTAAGTGCAAGAAGAGTGAGACTTCTTAGAGTCTGTGCTTTGATCCTTTCCTGTGAACCAGTATTAGTTTCCGACACACCACTGCAGCTTCAATGTACTCCTTGGACCTTCACATTGACGATGAAACACAGAAATCGCGTCGGAATTAAATACAAAAGGCACAATGCCGCCTTAAGTACAGGAATAGATCCTCTTCATACAGTCGGTGCTTTGAGCAGTCCCTGTGAGACAAGTATTAGTTTCCGATACACCACTGCAGGTTCAATGTATTCCTTGCACATACACGTTGACGATGAAACACTGAAATTAGATCGGAATTAAATACAAAAGGCACAATACGACTTAAGTGCAAGAAGTGTGAGACTTCTTAGAGTCTGTGTTTGATCCTTTCCTGTGAGACCAGTATTAGTTTCCGATACATCACTGCAGGTTCAATGTATTCCATGGACATTCACATTGACGATGAAACACAGAAATCGCATCGGAATTAATTACACAAGCCACAATGCCGCCTTAAGTGCAAGAAGAATGACACTTCTTAGAGTCTGTGCTTTGATCCTCTCCTGTGAGACCAGTATTAGTTTCCGATACACCACTGCAGGTCCAATGTATTCCTTGGACCTTCACATTGACGATAAAACACAGAAATCGCATCGGAATTAAATACAAAAGTCACAATGCCGCCTTAAGTATAAGAATAGAGACACTTCTTACAGTCGGTGTTTTGAGCATTCCCTGTGAGACCAGTATTAGTTTCTGACACACCACTGCATGTTCAATGTATTCCTTGGACATACACATTGAAGATGAAACACTGAAATTAAATCGGAAATGAATACAAATCTCACAATGCCGCCCTAAGTGCAAGATGAGTGAGTCTTCTTAGAGTCTGTGCTTTGATCCTTTCCTGTGAGACCAGTATTAGTTTCCGATACACCACTGCAGGTTCAATGTATTCCTTGAACCTTCACATTGACGATGAAACACAGAAATCGCATCGGAATTAAATACAAATAGCACAACGCCGCCTTAAGTGCAAGAAGAGTGAGACTTCTTAGAGTCTGTGATTTGTTCCTTTCCTGTGAGACCAGTATTAGTTTCCAATACACCACTGCAGGTTCAATGTATTCTTTGGTCCTTCACATTGACGATGAAACACAGAAATCGCATCGGAATTAAATACAAAAGGCACGATGCCGCCTTAAGTACAAGGATACAGACTCTTCTTGCAGTCGGTGCTTTGAGCATTCCCTGTGAGACCAGTATTAGTTTCCGATACACCACTGCAGGTTCTATATATTCCATGGACATACACATTGACGATGAAACACTGAAATTAGATCGGAATTAAATACAAAAGTCATAATGCCGCCTTAAGTGCAACAAGAGTGAGACTTCTTAGAGTCTGTGCTTT
This sequence comes from Schistocerca serialis cubense, assembly GCF_023864345.2. NCBI lineage: Eukaryota > Metazoa > Arthropoda > Insecta > Orthoptera > Acrididae > Schistocerca > Schistocerca serialis. The sequence continues at coordinate 1,069,693,078 of NC_064640.1, forward strand.
GATCCTTTACTGCGAGACCAGTATTAGTTTCCGATACACCACTGCAGGTTCAATGTATTCCATGGACATTCACATTGACGATGAAACACAGAAATCGCATCGGAATTTAATATAAAAGGCAGAATGCCGCCTTAAGTGCAAGAAGAGGGTGACTTCTTCGAGTCTGTGCATTGATCCTTTCCTGTGAGACCAGTATTAGTTTCCGATACACCACTGCAGGTACAATGTATTCCTTGGACATACACGCTGACGATGAACTAATGAAATTAGATCGGAATTAAATACAAAAAGCACAATGCCGCCTTAAGTGAAAGAAGAGTGAGACTTCTTAGAGTCTGTGTTTGATCTTTTCCTGTAAGATCAGTATTTGTTTCCGATACACCACTGCAGGTTCAATGTATTCCTTGGACATACACGTTGACGATGAAACACTGAAATTAGATCGGAATTAAATACAAAAGGCACAATGCGACTTAAGTGCAAGAAGAGTGAGACTTCTTAGAGTCTGTGCTTTGATCCTTTACTGTGAGACCAGTATTAGTTTCCGATACATCACTGCAGGTTCAATGTATTCCTTGGACATTCACATTGACGATGAAACACAGAAATCGCATTGGAATTAATTACAAAAGCCACAATGCCGCCTTAAGTGCAAGAAAAATGAGACTTCTTAGAGTCTGTGCTTTGTTCCTTTCCTGTGAGACTAGTATTAGTTTCCGATACACCACTGCAGGTTCAATGTATTCCTTGGACCTTCACATTGACGATGAAACACAGAAATCGCGTCGGAATTAAATACAAAAGGCACAATGCCACCTTAAGTATATGAATAGAGACTCTTCGTACAGTCGGTATTTTGTGCATTCCCTATGAGACCAGTATTAGTTTCTGACGCACCACTGCTGGTTCAATGTATTCCTTGGACATACACATTGACGATGAAACACCGAAATTAAATCGGAATTGAATACAAAACTCACAATGCCGCCTTAAGTGCAAGAAGAGTGAGACTTCTTAGAGTCTGTGCTTTGATCCTTTCCTGTGAGACCAGTATTAGTTTCCGATACACCACTGCGGGTTTAATGTATTCCTAGACACACACATTGGCGATAAACCACTGAAATTACATCGGAATTAAATACAAAAGGCTCAGTGCCACCTTAAGTGCAAGAAGAGTGACTCTTCTTACAGTCGGTGCTTTGAGCTTTCCCTGAGAGACCAGTATTAGTTTCCGATACACCACTGCAGGTTCAATGTATTCCTTGGACAAACACACTGACGATGAACTACTGGAATTAGATCGGAATTAAATACAAAAGGCACAGTGCCGCCTTAAGTGCAAGAAGAATGGGACTTCTTATAGTCTGTGCTTTGATCCTTTACTGTGAGACCAGTATTAGTTTCCGATACATCACTGCAGGTTCAATGTATTCCTTGGACATTCACATTGACGATGAAACAAAGAAATCGCAACGGAATTAACTACAAAAGCCACAGTGCCGCCTTAAGTGCAAGAAGAATGAGACTTCTTAGAGTCTGTGCTTTGATCCTCTCCTGTGAGACCAGTATTAATTTCTGATACACCACTGCAGGTTCAATGTATTCATTGGACCTTCACATTGACGATAAAACACAGAAATCGCATCGAATTAAATACAAAAGTCACAATGCCGCCTTAAGTATAAGAATAGAGACACTTCTTACAGTCGGTGTTTTGAGCATTTCCTGTGAGACCAGTATTAGTTTCTGACACACCACTGCATGTTCAATGTATTCCTTGGACATACACATTGACGATGAAACACTGAAATGAAATCGGATTTGAATACAAAACTGACAATGCCGCCTTAAGTGCAGGATGAGTCAGACTTCTTAGAGTCTGTGCTTTGATCCTTTCCTGTGAGACCAGTATTAGTTTCCGATACACCACTGCAGGTTCAATGTATTCCTTGGACCTTCACATTGACGATGAAACACGGAAATCCCATCGGAATTAAATACAAATGCCACAATACCGCCTTAAGTGCAAGAAGAATGAGACTTCTTAGAGTCTGTGCTTTGATCCTCTCCTGTGAGACCAGTATTAGTTTCCGATACACCACTACACGTTCTATGTATTCATTGGACCTTCACATTGACGATGAAACACAGATATCGCATCGGAATTAAATACAAAAGTCACAATTCCGCCTTAAGTACAAGAACAGAGACTCTTCTTACACCCGGTGTTTTGAGCATTCCCTGTGAGACCAGTATTAGTTTCCGATACACCACTGCAGGTTCAATGTAATCCTTGGACATACACGTTGACGACGAAACACTGAAATTAGATCGGAATTAAATACAAAAGGCACAATGCGACTTGAGTGCAAGAAGAGTGAGACTTCTTAGAGTCTGTGCATTGATCCTTTCCTGTGAGGCCAGTATTAGTTTCCGATATCCCACTGCAGGATCAATGTATTCCTTGAACCTTCACATTGACGATGAAACACAGAAATCGCATCGGAATTAAATACAAAAGGCACGATGCCGCCTTAAGTACAAGGATACAGACTCTTCTTGCAGTCGGTGCTTTGAGCATTCCCTGTGAGACCAGTATTAGTTTCCGATACACCACTGCAGGTTCAATGTATTCCATGGACATACACATTGACGATGAAACACTGAAATTAGATCGGAATTAAATACAAAAGTCATAATGCCGCCTTAAGTGCAACAAGAGTGAGACTTCTTAGAGTCTGTGCTTTGTTCCTTTCCTGTGAGACTAGTATTAGTTTCCGATACACCACTGCAGGTTCAATGTATTCCTTGGACCTTCACATTGACGATGAAACACAGAAATCGCATCGGAATTAAATACAAAAGGCACGATGCCGCCTTAAGTACAAGGATACAGACTCTTCTTGCAGTCGGTGCTTTGAGCATTCCCTGTGAGACCAGTATTAGTTTCCGATACACCACTGCAGGTTCAATGTATTCCATGGACATACACATTGACGATGAAACACTGAAATTAGATCGGAATTAAATACAAAAGTCATAATGCCGCCTTAAGTGCAACAAGAGTGAGACTTCTTAGAGTCTGTGCTTTGATCCTTTACTGCGAGACCAGTATTAGTTTCCGATACACCACTGCAGGTTCAGTGTATTCCATGGACATTCACATTGACGATGAAACACAGAAATCGCATCGGAATTTAATATAAAAGGCAGAATGCCGCCTTATGTGCAAGAAGAGGGTGACTTCTTCGAGTCTGTGCATTGATCCTTTCCTGTGAGACCAGTATTAGTTTCCAATACACCACTGCAGGATCAATGTATTCCTTGAACCTTCACATTGACGATGAAACACAGAAATCGCATCGGAATTAAATACAAACGGCACAATGCCGCCTTAAGTGCAAGAAGAGTGTGACTTCTTAGAGTCTGTGCTTTGTTCCTTTCCTGTGAGACCAGTATTAGTTTCCGATACACCACTGCAGGTTCAATGTATTCTTTGGTCCTTCACATTGACGATGAAACACAGAAATCGCATCAGAATTAAATACAAAAGGCACAATGCCGCCTTAAGTACAAGAATACAGACTCTTCTTACAGTCGGTGCTTTGAGCTTTCCCGGTGAGACCAGTATTAGTTTCCGATACACCACTGCAGGTACAATGTATTCCTTGGACATACACGCTGACGATGAACTAATGAAATTAGATCGGAATTAAATACAAAATGCACAATGCCGCCTTAAGTGCAAGAAGAGTGAGACTTCTTAGAGTCTGTGTTTGATCTTTTCCTGTAAGACCAGTATTAGTTTCCGATACACCACTGCAGGTTCAATGTATTCCTTGGACATACACGTTGACGATGAAACACTGAAATTAGATCGGAATTAAATACAAAAGGCACAATGCGACTTAGGTGCAAGAAGAGTGAGACTTCTTAGAGTCTGTGCTTTGATCCTTTACTGTGAGACCAGTATTAGTTTCCGATACATCACTGCAGGTTCAATGTATTCCTTGGACATTCACATTGACGATGAAACACAGAAATCGCATTGGAATTAATTACAAAAGCCACAATGCCGCCTTAAGTGCAAGAAAAATGAGGCTTCTTAGAGTCTGTGCTTTGTTCCTTTCCTGTGAGACTAGTATTAGTTTCCGATACACCACTGCAGGTTCAATGTATTCCTTGGACCTTCACATTGACGATGAAACACAGAAATCGCGTCGGAATTAAATACAAAAGGCACAATGCCGCCTTAAGTATATGAATAGAGGCTCTTCGTACAGTCGGTATTTTGTGCATTCCCTATGAGACCAGTATTAGTTTCTGACGCACCACTGCTGGTTCAATGTATTCCTTGGACATACACATTGACGATGAAACACCGAAATTAAATCGGAATTGAATACAAAACTCACAATGCCGCCTTAAGTGCAAGAAGAGTGAGACTTCTTAGAGTCTGTGCTTTGATCCTTTCCTGTGAGACCAGTATTAGTTTCCGATACACCACTGCGGGTTTAATGTATTCCTAGACACACACATTGGCGATAAACCACTGAAATTACATCGGAATTAAATACAAAAGGCTCAGTGCCACCTTAAGTGCAAGAAGAGTGACTCTTCTTACAGTCGGTGCTTTGAGCTTTCCCTGAGAGACCTGTATTAGTTTCCGATACACCACTGCAGGTTCAATGTATTCCTTGGACAAACTCACTGACGATGAACTACTGGAATTAGATCGGAATTAAATACAAAAGGCACAGTGCCGCCTTAAGTGCAAGAAGAATGGAACTTCTTATAGTCTGTGCTTTGATCCTTTACTGTGAGACCAGTATTAGTTTCCGATACATCACTGCAGGTTCAATGTATTCCTTGGACATTCACATTGACGATGAAACAAAGAAATCGCAACGGAATTAATTACAAAAGCCACAGTGCCGCCTTAAGTGCAAGAAGAATGAGACTTCTTAGAGTCTGTGCTTTGATCCTCTCCTGTGAGACCAGTATTAGTTTCTGATACACCACTGCAGGTTCAATGTATTCATTGGACCTTCACATTGACGATAAAACACAGAAATCGCATCGAATTAAATACAAAAGTCACAATGCCGCCTTAAGTATAAGAATAGAGACACTTCTTACAGTCGGTGTTTTGAGCATTTCCTGTGAGACCAGTATTAGTTTCTGACACACCACTGCATGTTCAATGTATTCCTTGGACATACACATTGACGATGAAACACTGAAATGAAATCGGAATTGAATACAAAACTGATAATGCCGCCTTAAGTGCAAGATGAGTCAGACTTCTTAGAGTCTGTGCTTTGATCCTTTCCTGTGAGACCAGTATTAGTTTCCGATACACCACTGCAGGTTCAATGTATTCCTTGGACCTTCACATTGACGATGAACCACGGAAATCCCATCGGAATTAAATACAAATGCCACAATACCGCCTTAAGTGCAAGAAGAATGAGACTTCTTAGAGTCTGTGCTTTGATCCTCTCCTGTGAGACCAGTATTAGTTTCCGATACACCACTACACGTTCTATGTATTCATTGGACCTTCACATTGACGATGAAACACAGAAATCGCATCGGAATTAAATACAAAAGTCACAATTCCGCCTTAAGTACAAGAACAGAGACTCTTCTTACACCCGGTGCTTTGGGCATTCCCTGTGAGACCAGTATTAGTTTCCGATACACCACTGCAGGTTCAATGTAATCCTTGGACATACACGTTGACGACGAAACACTGAAATTAAATACAAAAGGCACAATGCGACTTGAGTGCAAGAAGAGTGAGATTTCTTAGAGTCGTTGCCTTGATCCTTTCCTGTGAGACCAGTATTAGTTTCCGATACACCACTGCAGGTTCAATGTATTCCTTGGACATTCACATTGAGGATGAAACCCAGAAATCGCATCGCTATTAAATACAAAAGGCACAATGCCGCCTTAAGTTCAAGAAGAGTGTGACTTCTTAGAGTCTGTGCTTTGATCCTTTTCTGTGAGACCAGTATTAGTTTCCGACACACCACTGCAGGTTCAATGTACTCCTTGGACCTTCACATTGACGATGACACACAGAAATCGCGTCGGAATTAAATACAAAAGGCACTATGCCGCATTAGGTATATGAATAGGGACTCTTCTTACAGTCGGTGTTTTGAGCATTCCCTATCACACCAGTATTAGTTTCTGACACACCACTGCTGGTTCAATGAATTCCTTGGACATACACATTGACGATGAAACACTGAAATTAAATCGGAATTGAATACAAAACTCACAATGCCGCCTTAAGTTCAAGAAGAGTGTGACTTTTTAGGGTCAGTGCTTTGATCCTTTCCTGTGAGACTAGTATTAGTTTCCGATACACCACGGCAGGTTCAATGTATTCCTAGACACACACATTGACGATAAACCACTGAAATTACATCGGAATTAAATACAAAAGGCTCAGTGCCGCCTTAAGTGCAAGAAGAGTGACTCTTCTCACAGTCGGTGCTTTGAGCTTTCCCTGTGAGACCAGTATTAGTTTCCAATACACCACTGCAGGTTCAATGTATTCCTTGGACAAACACACTGACGATGAACTACTGGAATTAGATCGGAATTAAATACAAAAGGCACAATGCCGCCTTAAGTTCAAGAAGAGTGTGACTTCTTGGAGTCTGTGCTTTGATCCTTTTCTGTGTGACCAGTATTAGTTTCCGATACACCACTGTAGGTTCAATGTATTCCTTGGACATACACGTTGACGATGAAACACTGAAATTAGATCGGAATTAAATACAAAAGGCACAATACGACTTAAGTGCAAAAAGTGTGAGACTTCTTAGAGTATGTGTTTGATCCGTTCCTGTGGGACCAGTATTAGTTTCCGATACACCACTGCAGGTTCAATCTATTCCTTGGACATACACGTTGACGATGAAACACTGAAATTAGATCGGAATTAAATACAAAAGGCACAATGCGACTTAAGTGCAAGAAGAGTGAGACTTCTTAGAGTCTGTGCTTTGATCCTTTCCTGTGAGACCAGTATTAGTTTCCGATACACCACGGCAGGTTCAATGTATTCCTAGACACACACATTGACGATAAACCACTGAAATTACATCGGAATTAAATACAAAAGGCTCAGTGCCGCCTTAAGTGCAAGAAGAGTGACTCTTCTCACTGTCTGTGCTTTGATCCTCTCCTCAGTATTAGTTTCCGATACACTACTGCAGGTTCAATGTATTCCTTGGACCTTCACATTGACGATAAAACACAAAAATCGCATCGGAATTAAATACAAATGGCACAACGCCGCCTTAAGTGCAAGAAGAGTGAGACTTCTTAGAGTCTGTGCTTTGTTCCTTTCCTGTGAGGCCAGTATTAGTTTCCGATACACCACTGCAGGTTCAATGTATTCCTTGGACCTTCACATTGACGATGAAACACAGAAATCGCATCGGAATTAAATACAAAAGGCACAATGCCGCCTTAAGTACAAGGATACAGACTCTTCTTGCAGTCGGTGCTTTGAGCTTTCCCTGTGAGACCAGTATTCGTTTCCGATACACCACTGCAGGTTCAATGAATTCCTTGGACATACACACTGACGATGAAACACTGAAATTAGATGGGAATTAAATGCAAAAGGCAGAATGCCACCTTAAGTGCAAGAAGAGTGAGACTTCTTAGGGTCTGTGCTTTGATCCTTTCCTGTGAGACCAGTATTAGTTTCCGATGCACCATCGTAGGTTCAATGTATGCCTTGGACATACACATTGACGATGGAACACAGAAATCGCATCGGAATTAAATACAAAAGGCACATTGCTACCTTAAGTACAAGAACAGAGACTCTTCTTACAGTCGGTGCTTTGAGCATTCCCTGTGAGACAAGTATTAGTTTCCGACACACCACTGCAGGTTCAATGTATCCCTTGGACCATCACATTGACGATGAAACACAGAAATCGCGTCGGAATTAAGTACAAAAGGCACAATACAGCCTTAAGTACAAGAATAGAGACTCTTCTTACAGTCGGTGTTTTGAGCATTCGCTGTGAGACCAGTATTAGTTTCCGATACACCACTGCAGGTTCAATGTATTCCATGGACATACACATTGACGATAAAACACTGAAATTAGATCGGAATTAAATACAAAAGGCACAATGCCGCCTTAAGTGCAACAAGAGTGAGACTTCTTAGAGTCTGTGCTTTGATCCTTTCCTGCGAGACCAGTATTAGTTTCCGATACACCACTGCAGGTTCAATGTATTCCTTGGACATTCACATTGACGATGAAACACAGAAATCGCATCGGAATTTAATACAAAAGGCAGAATGCCGCCTTAAGTGCGAGAAGAGGGTGACTTCTTCGAGTCTTAGCATTGATCCTTTCCTGTGAGACCAGTATTAGTTTCCGATATACCACTACAGCATCAATGTATTCCTTGAACCTTCACATTGACGATGAAACACAGAAATCGCATCGGAATTAAATACGAACGGCACAATGCCGTCTAAAGTGCAATAAGAGTGTGACTTCTTAGAGTCTGTGCTTTGTTCCTTTCCTGTGAGACAAGTATTAGTTTCCGATACACCACTGCAGGTTCAATGTATTCCTTGGACCTTCACATTGACGATGAAACACAGAAATCGCATCGGAATTAAATACAAAAGGCACAATGCCGCCTTAAGTACAAGAATACAGACTGTTCTTACAGTCGGTGTTTGAGCTTTCCCTGTGAGACCAGTATTAGTTTCCGATACACCACTGCAGGTTCAATGTAATCCTTGGACATACACGTTGACGATGAAACACTGAAATTAGATCGGAATTAAATACAAAAGGCACAATGCGACTTGAGTGCAAGAAGAGTGATACTTCTTAGAGTCTGTGCTTTGATCCTTTCCTGTGAGACCAGTATTAGTTTCCGATACACCACTGCAGGTTCAATGTATTCCTTGGACATACACGTTGACGATAAAACACTAAAATTAGATCGGAATTAAATACAAAAGGCACAATACGACTTAAGTGCAAGAAGTGTGAGACTTCTTGGAGTCTGTGTTTGATCCTTTCCTGTGAGACCAGTATTAGTTTCCGATACACCACTGCAGGTTCAATGTATTCCTTGGACATACACATTGACGATGAAACACTGAAATTAAATCGGAATTGAATACAAAACTCACAATGCCGCCTTAAGTGCAAGAAGAGTGAGACTTTTTAGAGTCTGTGCTTTGATCCTTTCCTGTGAGACCAGTATTAGTTTCCGATACACCACTGCAGGTTCAAAGTATTCCTAGACACACACATTGACGATAAACCACTGAAATTACATCGGAATGAAATACAAAAGGCTCAGTGCCGCCTAAAGTGCAAGAAGAGTGACTCTTCTTACAGTCGGTGCTTTGAGCTTTCCCTGTGAGGCCAGTATTAGTTTCCGATACACCACTGCAGGTTCAATGTATTCCTTGGACAAACACACTGACGATGAACTACTGGAATTAGATTGGAATTAAATACAAAAGGCACAATGCCGCCTTAAGTGAAAGAAGAGTGGGACTTCTTATAGTCTGTGCTTTGATCCTTTCCTGTGAACCACTATTAGATTGCAATGCACCACTACAGGTTCAATGTATTCCTTGGACCTTCACATTGATGATGAAACACAGAAATAGCATTGCAATTAAATACAAAAGGTACAATGCCGCCTTAAGAACAGGAATAGAGACTCTTCTTACAGTCGGTACTTTGAGCAATCCCTGTATGACCAGTATTAGTTTTCGATACACCACTGCAGGTTCAATGTATTCCTTGGACATACACGTTGACGATGAAACACTGAAATTAGATCGGAATTAAATACAAAAGGCACAATACGACTTAAGTGCAAGAAGTGTGAGACTTCTTGGAGTCTGTGTTTGATCCTTTCCTGTGAGACCAGTATTAGTTTCCGATACACCACTGCAGGTTCAATGTATTCCTTGGACATACACGTTGACGATGAAACGCTGAAATTAGATCGGAATTAAATACAAAAGGCACAATGCGACTTAAGTGCAAGAAGAGTGAGACTTCTTAGAGTCTGTGCTTTGATCCTTTACTGTGAGACCAGTATTAGTTTCCGATACATCACCGCAGGTTCAATGTATGCCTTGGACATACACATTGACGATGAAACACAGAAATCGCATCGGAATTAAATACAAAAGGCACAATGCTACCTTAAGTACAAGAACAGAGACTCTTCTTACAGTCGGTGCTTTGAGAATTCCCTGTGAGACCAGTATTAGTTTCCGACACACCACTGCAGGTTCAATGTATCCCTTGGACCTTCACATTGACGATGAAACACAGAAATCGCGTCGGAATTAAGTACAAAAGGCACAATACAGCCTTAAGTACAAGAATAGAGACTCTTCTTACAGTCGGTGTTTTGAGCATTCCCTGTGAGACCAGTATTAGTTTCCGATACACCACTGCAGGTTCAATGTATTCCATGGACATACACATTGACGATGAAACACTGAAATTAGATCGGAATTAAATACAAATGGCACAATGCCGCCTTAAGTGCAAGAAGAGTGTGACTTCTTAGAGTCTGTGCTTTGTTCCTTTCCTGTGAGACCTGTATTAGTTTCCGATACACCACTGCAGGTTCAATGTATTCCTTGGACCTTCACATTGACGATGACACACAGAAATCGCATCGGAATTAAATACTAAAGGCACAATGCCGCCTTAAGTACAAGAATATAGACTCTTCTTACAGTCGGTGCTTTGAGCTTTCCCTGTGAGACCAGTATTAGTTTCCGATACACCACAGCAGGTTCAATGTATTCCTTGGACATACACACTAACGATGAACTACTGAAATTAGATCGGAATTAAATACAAAAAGCACAATGCCGCCTTAAGTGCAAGAAGAGTGAGACTTCTTAGAGTCTGTGCTTTGTTCCTTTCCTGTGAACCAGTATTAGATTCCGATGCACCACTACAGGTTCAATGTATTTTTGGACCTTCACATTGATGACGAAACACAGAAATCGCATTGCAATTAAATACAAAAGGCACAATGACGCCTTAAGTACAGGAATAGATCCTCTTCATACAGTCGGTGCTTCGTGCAATCCCTGTGAGACCAGTATTATTTTCCGATACACCACTGCAGGTTCAATGTATACCTTGCACATACACGTTGACGATGAAACACTGAAATTAGATCGGAATTAAATACAAAAGGCACAATATGACTTAAGTGCAAGAAGTGTGAGACTTCTTAGATTCTGTGTTTGATCCTTTCCTGTGAGACCAGTATTAGTTTCTGATACACCACTGCAGGTTCAATGTATTCCTTGGACATACACGTTGACGATGAAACACTGAAATTAGATCGCAATTAAATACAAAAGGCACAATGCGACTTACGTGCAAGAAGAGTGAGACTTCTTAGAGTCTGTGATTTGATCCTTTACTGTGAGACCAGTATTAGTTTCCGATACATCACTGCAGGTTCAATGTATTCCTTGGACATTCACATTGACGATGAAACACAAGAATCGCATCGGAATTAAATACAAAACGCACAACTCCGCCTTAAGTACAAGAACAGAGACTCTTCTTACACCCGGTGCTTTGAGCATTCCCTGTGAGACCAGTATTAGTTTCCGATACACCACTGCAGGTTCAATGTAATCCTTGGACATACACGTTGACGATGAAACACTGAAATTAGATCGGAATTAAATACAAAAGGCACAATGCGATTTGAGTACAAGAAGAGTGAGACTTCTTAGAGTCTGTGCTTTGATGCTTTCCAGTGAGGCCAGTATTAGTTTCCGATACACCACTGCAGGTTCAATGTATTCCTTGGACATTCACATTGACGATGAAACACAGAAATCGCATCGGTATTAAATACAAAAGGCACAATGCCGCCTTAAGTGCAAGAAGAGTGTGACTTCTTAGAGTCTGTGCTTTGATCCTTTCCTGTGAGACCAGTATTAGTTTCCGATACACCACTGCAGGTTCAATGTACTCCATGGACCTACACATTGACGATGAAAGACAGAAATCACGTCGGAATTAAATACAAAAGGCACAATGCCGCCTTAAGTATAAGAATAGAGACACTTCTTACAGTCGGTGTTTTGAGCATCCCTGTGAGACCAGTATTAGTTTCTGACACACCACTGCAGGTACAATGTACTCCTTGGACATAGACATTGACGATGAAACACTGAAATTATATCGGAATTGAATACAAAACTCACAATGGCGCCTTAAGTGCAAGAAGAGTGAGGCTTCTTAGAGTCTGTGCATTGATCCTTTCCTGTGAGACCAGTATTAGTTTCCGAAACTCCACTGCAGGTTCAATGTATTCCTTGGACCTTCACATTGACGATGAAACACAGAAATCGCATCGGAATTAAATACAAAAGGCACAATGCCGCCTAAAGTACAACAAGAGTGAGACATCTTAGAGTCTGTGCTTTGATCCTTTCGTGCGATACCAGTATTAGTTTCCGATACACCATTGCAGGTTCAATGTATTCCTTGGACCTTCAGATTGACGATGAAACACAGAAATCGCATCGGAATTAAATACAAAAGGCACAATGCCACCTTAAGTGCGAGAAGAGTGAGACTTCTTAGAGTATGTGCTTTGATCCTTTCCTGTGAGGCCAGTATTAGTTATCCGATACACCACTGCAGGTTCAATGTATTCCTTGGACCTTCACATTGACGATGAATCACAGAAATCGTATCGGAATTAAATGCAAAAGGCACAATTTCGCCTTAAGTACAAGAATAGAGACTCTTCTTACAGTCGGTGCTTTGAACTTTCCCTGTGAGACCAGTATTAGTTTCCGATACACCACTGCAGGTTCAATGTATTCCTCGGACATACACACTGACGATGAATTACTGAAATTAGATCGGAATTAAATACAAATGGCACAATACCGCCTTAAGTGCAAGAAGAGTGGGACTTCTTATAGTCTGTGCTTTGATCCTTTCCTGTGAACCAGTATTAGTTTCCGATGCACCACTGCAGGTTCAATGTATTCCTTGGACCTTCACATTGATGATGAAACACAGAAATCGCATCACAATTAAATACAAAAGGCACAATGCCGCCTTAAGTACAGGAATAGAGACTCTTCTTACAGTCGGTGCTTTGAGCAATCCCTGTGAGACCAGTATTAGTTTCCGATACACCACTGCAGGTTCAATGAATTCCTTGGACATACACGTTGACGATGAAACACTGAAATTAGATCGGAATTAAATACAAAAGGCACAATGCGACTTAAGTGCAAGAAGAGTGAGACTTCTTAGAGTCTGTGCTTTGATCCTTTCCTGTGAACCAGTATTAGTTTCCGATACACCACTGCATGTTCAATGTATTCCTTGGACATTATCATTGACGATGAAACACAGATATCCCATCGGCATTAAATACAAAAGGCACAATGCCGCTTTAAGTGCAAGACGAGTGTGACTTCTTAGAGTCTGTAATTTGATCCTTTCCTGTGAGACCAGTATTAATTTCCGATACACCACTGCAGGTTCAATGTACTCCTTGGACCTTCACAGTGACTATGAAACACAGAAATCGCGCCGGAATTAAATACAAAAGGCACAATAACGCCTTAAGTGCGAGAAGAGTGAGACTTCTTAGAGTCTGTGCTTTGATCCTTTCCTGTGAGGCCAGTATTAGTTTCTGACACACCACTGCAGGTACAATGTACTCCTTGGACATACACATTGATGATGAAACACTGAAATTATATCGGAATTGAATACAAAACTCACAAAGCCGCCTTAAGTGCAAGAAGAGTGAGGCTTCTTAGAGTCTGTGCAGTGATCCTTTCCTGTGAGACCAGTATTAGTGTCCGATACTCCACTGCAGGTTCAATGTATTCCTTGGACCTTCACATTGACGATGAAACACAGAAATCACATCGGAATTAAATACAAAAGTCACAATTCCGCCTTAAGTATAAGAATAGAGACACTTCTTACAGTCTGTTTTGAGCATTCCCTGTGAGACCAGTATTAGTTTCTGACACACCACTGCATGTTCAATGTATTCCTTGGACATACACATTGACGATGAAACACTGATATTAAATCGGAATTGAATACAAAACTGACAATGCCGCCTTAAGTGCAAGATGAGTGAGACTTCTTAGAGTCTGTGCTTTGATCCTTTCCTGTGAGACCAGTATTAGTTTCCGATGCACCACTGCAGGTTCAATGTATTCCTTGGACCTTCACATTGACGATGAAACACGGAAATCGCATCGGAATTAAATACAAATGCCACAATACCGCCTTAAGTGCAAGAAGAATGAGACTTCTTAGAGTCTGTGATTTGATCCTCACCTGTGAGACCAGTATTAGTTTCCGATACACCACTACAGGTTCAATGTATTCATTGGACCTTCACGTTGACGATGAAACTCAGAAATCGCATCGGAATTAAATACAAAAGGCACAATTCCGCCGTAAGTACAAGAACAGTGACTCTTCTTACACCCGGTGCTTTGAGCATTCCCTGTGAGACCAGTATTAGTATCCGATACACCACTGCAGGTTCAATGTAATCCTTGGACATACACACTGACGATGAAACACTGAAATTAAATCGGAATTGAATACAAAACTCACAATGCCGCCTTAAGTGCAAGAAGAGTGAGACTTCTTAGAGTCTGTGCTTTGATCCTTTCCTGTGAGACCAGTATTAGTTTCCGACACACCACTGCAGGTTCAATGTATCCCTTGGACCTTCACATTGACGATGAAACACAGAAATCGCGTCGGAATTAAGTACAAAAGGCACAATACAGCCTTAAGTACAAGAATGGAGACTCTTCTTACAGTCGGTGTTTTGAGCATTCCCTGTGAGACCAGTATTAGTTTCCGATACACCACTGCAGGTTCAATGTATTCCATGGACATACACATTGACGATGAAACACTGAAATTAGATCGGAATTAAATACAAAAGGCACAATGCCGCCTTAAGTACAAGAATACAGACTCTTCTTACAGTCGGTGCTTTGAGCTTTCCCTGTGAGACCAGTATTAGTTTCCGATACACCACTGCAGGTTCAATGTATCCCCTGGACCTTCACATTGACGATGAAACACAGAAATCGCATCGGAATATAATACAAAAGGCAGAATGCCGCATTAAGTATAAGAATAGAGACACTTCTTACAGTCGATGTTTTGAGCATTCCCTGTGAGACCAGTATTAGTTTCAGACACGCCACTGCAGGTACAATGTACTCCTTGGACATACACATTGACGATGAAACACTGAAATTATATCGGAATTGAATACAAAACTCACAATGCCGCCTTAAGTGCAAGAAGAGTGAGGCTTCTTGGAGTCTGTGCATTGATCCTTTCCTGTGAGACCAGTATTAGTGTCTGATACACCACTGCAGGTTCAATGTATTCCTTGGACCTTAACATTGACGATGAAACACAGAAATCGCATCGGAATTAAATACAAAAGGCACAATGCCGCCTTAAGTGCAGGAAGAGAGAGACCTTTTAGAGTCTGTGCATTGATCCATTCCTGTGAGACCAGTATTAGTTTCTGATATACCACTGCAGTTTCAATGTATTCCTTGGACCTTCACATTGACGATGAAAAACAGAAATCGCATCGGAATTACATACATAAGGCACAATGCCGCCTTAAGTGCGAGAAGAGTGAGACTTCTTAGAGTCTGTGCTTTGATCCTTTCCTGTGAGGCCAGTATTAGTTTCCGATGCACCACTGCAGGTTCAATGTATTCCTTGGACCTACAAATTGACGACGAATCACAGAAATCGCATCGGAATTAAATGCAAAAGGCACAATGCCACCTTAAGTACAAGAATAGAGACTCTTCTTACAGTCGGTGCTTTGAGCTATCCCTGTGAGACCAGTATTAGTTTCCGATACACCACTGCAGGTTCAATGTATTCCTTGGACATACACACTGACGATGAACTACTTAAATTAGATCGGAATTAATTACAAAAGCCACAATGACGCCTTAAGTGCAAGAAGAATGAGACTTCTTAGAGTCTGTGCTTTGATTCTCTCCTGTGAGACCAGTATTTTTTTCCGATACACCACTGCAGGTTCAATGTATTCCTTGGACCTTCACATTGACGATAAAACACAGAAATCGCATTGGAATTAAATACAAAAGTCACAATGCCGCCTTAAGTATAAGAATAGAGACACATCTTACAGTCTGTTTTGAGCATTCCCTGTGCGACCAGTATTAGTTTCTGACACACCACTGCATGTTCAATGTATTCCTTGGACATACACATTGACGATCAAACACTGGAATTAAATCGGAATTGAATACAAAACTGACAATGCCGCCTTAAGTGCAAGATGAGTGAGACTTCTTAGAGTCTGTGCTTTGATCCTTTCCTGTGAGACCAGTATTAGTTTCCGATACACCACTGCAGGTTCAATGTATTCCTTGGACTTTCACATTGACGATGAAACACGGAAATCGCATCGGAATTAAATACAAATGCCACAATACCGCCTTAAGTGCAAGAAGAATGAGACTTCTTAGAGTCTGTGATTTGATCCTCACCTGTGAGACCAGTATTAGTTTCCGATACACCTCTACAGGTTCAATGTATTCATTGGACCTTCACATTGACGATGAAACTCAGAAATCGCATCGGAATTAAATACAAAAGGCACAATTCCGCCTTAAGTACAAGAACAGAGACTCTTCTTACACCCGGTGCTTTGAGCATTCCCTGTGTGACCAGTATTAGTTTCCGTTACACCACTGCAGGTTCAATGTAATCCTTGGACATACACACTGACGATGAAACACTGAAATTAAATCGGAATTGAATACAAAACACACAATGCCGCCTTAAGTGCAAGAAGAGTGAGACTTCTTAGAGTCTGTGCTTTGATCCTTTCCTGTGAGACCAGTATTAGTTTCCGATACACCACTGCAGGTTCAATGTATTCCTAGACACACACATTGACGATAAACCACTGAAATTACATCGGAATTAAATACAAAAGGCTCAGTGCCGCCTTAAGTGCAAGAAGAGTGACCCTTCTTACAGTCGGTGCTTTGAGCTTTCCCTGTGAGACCAGTATTAGTTTCCGATAGACCACTGCAGGTTCAATGTATTCCTTGGACAAACACACTGACGATGAACTACTGGAATGAGATCGGAATTAAATACAAAAGGCACAATGCCGCCTTAAGTGCAAGAAGAGTGGGACTTCTTATAGTCTGTGCTTTGATCCTTTCCTGTGAACCAGTACTAGATTCCAATGCACCACTACAGGTTCAATGTATTCCTTGGACCATCACATTGATGATGAAACACCGAAATAGCATTGCAATTAAATACAAAAGACACAATGCCACCTTCAGTACAGGAATAGAGACTCTTCTTACAGTCGGTGCTTTGAGCAATCCCTGTGTGACCAGTATTAGTTTCCGATACACCACTGCAGGTTCAATGTATTCCTTGGACATACACGTTGACGATAAAACACTGAAATTAGATCGGAATTAAATACAAAAGGCACAATACGACTTACGTGCAAGAGGTGTGAGACTTCTTAGAATCTGTGTTTGATCCTTTCCTGTGAGACCAGTATTAGTTTCCGATACACCACTGCAGGTTCAATGTATTCCTTGGACATACACCTTGTGTTTGTTCCTTTCCTGTGAGACCAGTATTAGTTTCCGATACACCACTGCAGGTTCAATGTATTCCTCGGACATACACGTTGACGATGGAACACTGAAATTAGATCCGAATTAAATACAAAAGGCACAATACGACTTAAGTGCAAGAAGAGTGAGACCTCTTAGAGTCTGTGCTTTGATCCTTTACTGTGAGACCAGTATTAGTGTCCGATACATCGCTCCAGGTTCAATGTATTCCTTGGACATTCACATTGACGACGAAACACAGAAATCGCATCGGAATTAATTACAAAAGCCACAATGCCGCCTTAAGTGCAAGAATAATGAGACCTCATAGAGTCTGTGCTTTGATCCTCTCCTGTGAGCCCAGTATTAGTTTCCGATACACTACTGCAGGTTCAATGTATTCCATGG
Organism: Schistocerca serialis cubense; assembly: GCF_023864345.2. NCBI lineage: Eukaryota > Metazoa > Arthropoda > Insecta > Orthoptera > Acrididae > Schistocerca > Schistocerca serialis. The sequence goes on from NC_064640.1 coordinate 1,069,711,225, forward strand.
ACCTTCACATTGACGATGAAACACTGAAATTAGATCGGAATTAAATACAAAAGGCACAATGCCGCCTTAAGTACAAGAACAGAGACTCTTCTTACAGTCGGTGCTTTGAGCATTCCCTGTGAGACCAGTATTAGTTTCCGACACACCACTGCAGGTTCAATGTATCCCTTGGACCTTCACATTGACGATGAAACACAGAAATCGCGTCGGAATTAAGTACAAAAGGCACAATACAGCCTTAAGTACAAGAATGGAGACTCTTCTTACAGTCGGTGTTTTGAGCATTCCCTGTGAGACCAGTATTAGTTTCCGATACACCACTGCCGGTTCAATGTATTCCATGGACATACACATTGACGATGAAACACTGAAATTAGATCGGAATTAAATACAAAAGGCACAATGCCGCCTTAAGTACAAGAATACAGACTCTTCATACAGTCGGTGCTTTGAGCTTTCCCTGTGAGACCAGTATTAGTTTCCGATACACCACTGCAGGTTCAATGTATCCCCTGGACCTTCACATTGACGATGAAACACAGAAATCGCATCGGAATTTAATACAAAAGGCAGAATGCCGCCTTAAGTGCAAGAAGAGGGTGACTTCTTCGAGTCTGTGCATTGATCCTTTCCTGTGAGACCAGTAATAGTTTCCGATATACCACTGCAGGATCAATGTATTCCTTGAACCTTCACATTGACGATGAAACACAGAAATCGCATCGGAATTAAATACAAACGGCACAATGCCGCCTTAAGTGCAAGAAGAGTGTGACTTCTTAGAGTCTGTGCTTTGATCCTTTTCTGTGAGACCAGTGTTAGTTTCCGACACACCACTGCAGGTTCAATGTACTCCTTGGACCTTCACATTGACGATGAAACAAAGAAATCCCGTCGGATTTAAATACAAAAGGCACAATGCCGCCTTAAGTATAAGAATAGAGACTCTTATTACAGTCGGTGTTTTGAGCATTCCCTATGAGACCAGTATTAGTTTCTGACGCACCACTGCTGGTTCAATGTATTCCTTGGACATACACATTGACGATGAAACACTGAAATTAAATCGGAATTGAATACTAAACTCACAATACCGCCTTCAGTGCAAGAAGAGTGACACTTCTTAGAGTCTGTGCTTTGATCCTTTCTTGTGAGACCAGTATTAGTTTCCGATACACCACTGCAGGTTCAATGTATTCCTAGACACACACATTGACGATAAACCACTGAAATTACATCGGAATTAAATTCAAAAGGCTCAGTGCCGCCTTAAATGCAGGAAGAGTGACTCTTCTTACAGTCGGTGCTTTGAGCTTTCCCTGTGAGACCAGTTTTAGTTTCCGATACACCACTGCAGGTTCAATGTTTTCCTAGACACACACATTGACGATAAACCACTGAAATTACATCGGAATTAAATACAAAAGGCTCAGTGCCGCCTTAAGTGCAGGAAGAGTGACTCTTCTTACAGTCGGTGCTTTGAGCTTTCCCTGTGAGACCAGTATTAGTTTCCGATACACCACTGCAGGTTCAATGTATTCCTTGGACATACACACTGACGATGAACTACTGAAATTAGATCGGAATTAAATACAAAAAGCACAATGCCGCTTTAAGTGCAAGAAGAGAGAGACTTCTTAGAGTCTGTGCATTGATCCCTTCCTGTGAGACCAGTATTAATTTCCGATATACCACTGCAGGTTCAGTGTATTCCTTGCACATACACGTTGACGATGAAACACTGAAATTATTTCGGAATTAAATACAAAAGGCACAATACGACTTAAGTGCAAGAAGTGTGAGACTTCTTAGAGTCTGTGTTTGATCCTTTCCTGTGAGACCAGTATTAGTTTCTGACGCACCACTGCACGTACAATGTACTCCTTGGACATACACATTGGCGATGAAAAACTGAAATTATATCGGAATTGAATACAAAACTCACAGTGCCGCCTTAAGTGCAAGAAGAGTGAGGCTTCTTAGAGTCTGTGCATTGATCCTTTCCTGTGATACCAGTATTAGTTTCCGATACTCCACTGCAGGTTCAATGTATTCCTTGGACCTTCACATTGACGATGAAACACAGAAATCGCATCGGAATTAAATACAAAAGGCACAATGCCGCCTTACGTGCAACAAGAGTGAGACATCTTAGAGTCTGTGCTTTGATCCTATCGTGAGATAACAGTATTAGTTTCCGATACACCATTGCAGATTCAATGTATTCCTTGGATCTTCACATTGACGTTGAAACACACAAATCGCATCGGAATTAAATACAAAAGGCACAGTGCCGCCTTAAGTGCAAGAAGAGAGAGACTTCTTAGAGCCTGTGCATTGATCCCTTCCTGTGAGACCAGTATTAGTTCCCGATATACCACTGGAGGTTCAAAGTATTCCTTGGACATCACATTGACGATGAAACACAGAAATCGCATCGGAATTAATTACAAAAGCCATAATGCCGCCTTAAGTGCAAGAAGAATGAGACTTCTTAGTGTCTGTGCTTTGATCCTTTCCTGTGAGACCAGTATTAGTTTCCGATGTACCACTGCAGGTTCAATGTATTCCTTGGACCTTCACATTGACGATGAAACACAGAAATCGCATCGGAATTAAATACAAAAGGCACAATGCCGCCTTAATTATAAAAATAGAGACGCTTCTTACAGTCGGTGTTTTGAGCATCACTGTGAGACCAGTATTAGTTTCTGACACACCACTGCACGTACAATGTACTCCTTGGACATACACATTGACGATGAAACACTGAAATTATATCGGAATTGAATACAAAACTCACAATGCCGCCTTAAGTGCAAGAAGAGTGAGGCTTCTTAGAGTCAGTGCATTGATCTCTTCCTGTGAGACCAGTATTAGTTTCCGATATACCACTGCAGTTTCAATGTATTACTCTGACCTTCACATTGACGATGAAACACAGAAATCGCATCAGAATTAAATACAAAAGGCTCAATGCCATCTTAAGTGCGAGAAGAGTGAGACTTCTTAGATTCTGTGCTTTGATCCTTTCCTGTGAGGCCAGTATTAGTTTCCGATACACCACTGCAGGTTCAATGTATTCCTTGGACCTTCACATTGACGATGAATCACAGAAATCGCATCGGAATTAAATGCAAAAGGCACAATTTCGCCTTAAGTACAAGAATAGAGACTCTTCTTACAGTCGGTGCTTTGAGCTTTCCCTGTGAGACCAGTATTAGTTTCCGATACACCACTGCAGGTTCAATGAATTCCTTGGACATACACACTGACGATGAACTACTGAAATTAGATCGGAATTAAATACTAAAGGCACAATACCGCATTAAGTGCAAGAAGAGTGGGACTTCTTATAGTCTGTGCCTTGATCCTTTCCTGTGAACCAGTATTAGTTTCCGATGCACCACTGCAGGTTCAATGTATTCCTTGGACCTTCACATTGATGAAGAAACACAGAAATCGCATCAACAATTAAGTACAAAAGCACAATGCCGCCTTAAATACAGGAATAGAGACTCTTCTTACAGTCGGTGCTTTGAGCAATCCCTGTGAGACCAGTATTAGTTTCCGATACACCACTGCAGGTTCAATGTATTTATTGGACATACACGTTGACGATGAACACTGAAATTAGGTCAGAATTAAATACAAAAGGGTCAATACGACTTAAGTGCAAGAAAAGTGAGATTTCTTAGAGTCTAAGCTTTGATCCTTTCTGGTGTGACCAGTATTAGTTTCCGATACACCACTGCAGGTTCAATGTATTCCTTGGACATACACGTTGACGAAGAAACACTGAAACTAGATCGGAATTACATACAAAATGCACAATGCGACCTTAGTGCAAGAAGAGTGAGACTTCTAAGAGTCTGTGCTTTGATCCTTTCCTGTGAGACCAGTATTAGTTTCCGATACACCACTGCAGGTTCAATGTATTCCTTGGACATTATCTTTGACGATGAAACACAAATATCCCATCGGCATTAAATACAATAGGCAAAATGCCGCTTTAAGTGCAAGAAGAGTGTGACTTCTTAGAGTCTGTAATTTGATCCTTTCCAGTGAGACCAGTATTAATTTCCGATACACCACTGCAGGTTCAATGTACTCCTTGGACCTTCACATTGACGATGAAACACAGTAATCGCGCCGGAATTAAATACAAAAGGCACAATGACGCCTTAAGTATAAGAATAGAGACACTTCTTACAGTCGGTGTTTTGAGCATTCCCTGTGAGACCAGTATTAGTTTCTGACACACCACTGCAGGTACAATGTACTCCTTGGACATACACATTGACGATGAAACACTGAAATTATATCGGAACTGAATACAAAACTCACAATGCCGCCTTTAGTGCAAGAAGAGTGAGGCTTCTTAGAGTCTGTGCATTGATCCTTTCCTGTGAGACCACTATTAGTGTCCGATACTCCACTGCAGGTTCAATGTATTCCTTGGACATACACGTTGACGATGAAACACTGAAATTAGATCGGAATTAAATACAAAGGGCACAATGCGACTTAAGTGCAAGAAGAGTGAGACTTCTTAGAGTCTGTGCTTTGATCCTTTCCTGTGAGACCAGTTTTAGTTTCCGATGCACCACTGCAGGTTCAGGGTATTCCTTGGACATTATCATTGACGATGAAACACAGATTTCCCATCGGCATTAAATACAAAAGGCACAATGTCGCTTTAAGTGCAAGAAGAGTGTGACTTCTTAGAGTCTGTAATTTGATCTTTTCCTGTGAGACCAGTATTAATTTCCGATACACCACTGCAGGTTCAATGTACTCCTTGGACTTTCACATTGACGATGAAACACAGAAATCGCGTCGGAATTAATTACAAAAGGCACAATGCCCCCGTAAGTACAAGAACAGAGACTCTTCTTACACCCGGTGCTTTGAGCATTCCCTGTGACACCAGTATTAGTTTCCGATACACCACTGCAGGATCAATGTATGCCTTGGACATACACGTTGACGATGAAACACTGAAATTAGATCGGAATTAAATACAAAAGGCACAATTCCGCCTTAAGTGCAAGAAAAGTGAGGCTTCTTAGAGACTGTGCTTTGATCCTTTCATGCGATACCAGTATTTGTTTCCGATACAGCACTGCAGGTTCAATGAATTTCTTGGACATTCACATTGACGATGAAACACAGAAATCGCATCGGAATTAAATACAAAAGGCACAATGCCGCCTTAAGTGCAAGAGGCGTGTGACTTCTTAGATATGTGCTTTGATCCTGTACTGTGAGACCAGTATCAGTTTCCGATATACCACTGCAGATTCAATGTATTCCTTGAACCTTCACATTTACGATGAAACACAGAAACCGCATCGGAATTAAATACAAAAGGCACAATGCCGCCTTCAGTGCGAGAAGGGTGAGACTTCTTAGAGCCTGTGCTTTGATCCTTTCCTGTGAGGCCAGTATTAGTTTCCGATACACCACTGCAGGTTCAATGAATTCCTTGGACCTTCACATTGACGATGAAACACAAATATCGCATCGTAATTAAATGCAAAAGACACAATGCCGCCTTAAGTACAAGAATAGTGACTCTTCTTACAGTCGGTGCTTTGAGCATTCCCTGTGAGACCAGTATTAGTTTCCGATACACCACTGCAGGTTCAATGTATTCCTTGGACATACACACTGACGATGAACTACTGAAATTAGATCGGAATTAAATACAAAAGGCACAATACCGCCTTAAGTGCAACAAGAGTGCTACTTATTATAGTCTGTGCTTTGATCCTTTTCTGTGAACCAGTATTAGTTTCCGATGCACCACTGCAGGTTCAATGTATTCCTTGGACCTTCACATTGATGATGAAACACAGAAATCGCATCACAATTAAATACAAAAGGCACAATGCCGCCTTAAGTACAGGAATAGAGACTCTTCTTACAGTCGGTGCTTTGAGCATTCCCTGTGAGACCAGTATTAGTTTCCGATACACCACTGCAGGTTCAATGTATTCCTTGGACATACACGTTGACGATGAAACACTGAAATTAGATCATAATTAAATACAAAAGGCACAATACGACTTAAGTGCAAGAAAAGTGAGACTTCTTAGAGTCTGTGCTTTGATCCATTACTGTGTGACCAGTATTAGTTTCCGATACACCACTGCAGGTTCAATGTATTCCTTGGACATACACGTTGAAGATGAAACACTGAAATTAGATCGGAATTAAAAACAAAAGGCACAATGCGACCTAAGTGCAAGAAGAGTGAGACTTCTTAGAGTCTGTGCTTTGATCCTTTCCTGTGAGACCAGTATTAGTTTACCATACACCACTGCAGGTTCAATGTATTCCTTGGACCTTCACATTGACGATGAAACATAGAAATCGCATCGAAATAAAATACGAAAGGCACAATGCCGCATTAATTGCAAGAAGAGTGACACTTCTTAGTGTCTGTGCTTTGATCCTTTCCTGTGAGACCAGTATTAGTTTCCGATAAACCACTGCAGGTTCAATGTATTCCTTGGACCTTCACATTGACGATGAAACACAGAAATCACATCGGTGATAAATCCAAAGGCACAATGCCGCCTTAAGTTCAAGAAGAGTGAGACTTCTTAGAGTCTGTGCTTTGATCATTTCCTGTGAGACCAGTATTAGTTTCCGATACACCACTGCAGGTTCAATGTATTCCTTGGACATACACATTGACGATGAAACACAGAAATCGCATCGGAATTAAAAACAAAAGGCACAATGCTACCTTAAGTGCAAGAACAGAGAATCTTCTTACAGTCGGTGCTTTGAGCATTCCCTGTGAGACCAGTATTAGTTTCCGACAGACCACTGCAGGTTCAATGTATTCCTTGGACCTACACTTTGACGATGAAACTCAGAAATCGCGTCGGAATTAAGTACAAAAGGCACAATGCAGCCTTAAGTACAAGAATAGAGACTCTTCTTACAGTCGGTGTTGTGAGCATTCCCTGTGAGACAAGTATTAGTTTCCGATACACCACTGCAGGTTCAATTTATTCCATGGACATACACATTGACGATGAAACACTGAAATTAGATCGGAATTAAATACAAAATGCACAATGTCCCCTTAAGTGCAAGAAGATTGAGACTTCTTAGAGTCAGTGCTTTGATCCTTTCCTGTGAGAGCAGTATTAGTTTCCGATACACCACTGCAGGTTCAATGTATTCCTTGGACCTTCACATTGACGATGAAACATAGAAATCGCATCGCAATTAAATACAAAAGGCACAATGCCGCATTAATTGCAAGAAGTGTGACACTTCTTAGTGTCTGTGCTTTGATCCTTTCCTGTGAGACCAGTATTAGTTTCCGATAAACCACTGCAGGTTTAATGTATTCCTTGGACCTTCACATTGACGATGAAACACAGTAATCACATCGGTGATAAATCCAAAGGCACAATGCCGCCTTAAGTGCAAGAAGAGTGAGACTTCTTAGAGTCTGTGCTTTGATCCTTTCCTGTGAGACCAGTATTAGTTTCCGATACACCACTGCAGGTTCAATGTATTCCTTGGACATACACATTGACGATGAAACACAGAAATCGCATCGGAATTAAATACAAAAGGCACAATGCTACCTTAAGTACAACAACAGAGACTCTTCTTACAGTCGGTGCTTTCAGCATTCCCTGTGAGACCAGTATTAGTTTCCGACACACCACTGCAGGTTCAATGTATTCCTTGGACCTACACATTGACGATGAAACTCAGAAATCACGTCCGAATTAAGAACAAAAGGCACAATGCAGCCTTAAGTACAAGAATAGAGACTCTTCTTACAGTCGGCGTTTTGAGCATTCCCTGTGAGACCAGTATTAGATTCCGATACACCACTGCAGGTTCAATGTATTCCATGGACATACACATTGACGATGAAACACTGAAATTAGATCGGAATTAAATACAAAAGGCACAATGCCGCCTTAAGTGCAAGAAGAGTGCGACTTCTTAGAGTCAGTGCTTTGATATTTCCTGTGAGAGCAGTATTAGTTTCCGATACACCACTGCAGGTTCAATGTATTGCATATACCTTCACATTGACGATGAAACACAGAAATCACATAGGAATTAAATACAAAAGGCACAATGCCGCCATAAGTGCAAGAAGAGTGAGACTTCTTAGAGACTGTGCATTGATCCATTCCTGTGAGACCAGTATTAGTTTCCGATACTCCACTGCAGGATCAATGTATTCCTTGGACCTTCACATTGACAATGAAACACAGAAATCGCATCGGAATTAATTACAAAAGGCACAATACAGCCTTAAGTACAAGAATAGAGACTGTTCTTACAGTCGGTGATTTGAGCATTCCCTGTGAGACCAGTGTTAGTTTCCGATACACCACTGCAGGTTCAATGTATTTCATGGACATACACATTGACGATGAAACACTGAAATTAAATCGGAATTGAATACTAATTTGACAATTCCGCCTTAAGTGCAAGAAGAGTGAGACTTCTTAGAGTCTGTGCTTTGATCCTTTCCTGTGAGACCAGTATTAGTTTCCGATACACCACTGCAGGTTCAATGTATTCCTAGACACACACATTGACGATAAACCACTGAAATTACATCGGAATTAAATACAAAAGGCTCAGTGCCGCCTTAAGTGCAAGAAGAGTGACTCTTCTTACAGTCGGTGCTTTGAGCTTACCCTGTGAGACCAGTATTAGTTTCCGATACACCACTGCAGGTTCAATGTATTCCTTGGACAAACGCACTGACGATGAACTACTGGAATTAGATCGGAATTAAAATTACAAAAAGCTCAATGCCGCCTTAAGTGCAAGAAGAGTGAGACTTCTTAAAGTCTGTGCTTTGATCCTTTCCTGTGAACCAGTATTAGTTTCCGATACACCACTGCAGGTTCAATATATTCCTTGGACATTCACATTGAGGATGAAACACAGAAATCGCATCGGTATTAAATACAAAAGGCACAATGCCGCCTTAAGTTCAAGAAGAGTGTGACTTCTTAGAGTCTGTGCTTTGATCCTTTTCTGAGAGACCAGTATTAGTTTCCGACACACCACTGCAGGTTCTATGTACTCCTTGGACCTTCACATTGACGATGAAACACAGAAATCGCGTCGGAATTAAATACAAAAGGCACAATGCCGCCTTAAGTATAAGAATGGAGACTCTTCTTACAGTCGGTGTTTTGAGCATTCCCTATGAGACCAGTATTAGTTTCTGACGCACCACTGCTGGTTCAATGTATTCCTTGGACATACACATTGAGGATGAAACACTGAAATTAAATCGGAATTGAATACTAAACACACAATGCCGCCTTAAGTGCAAGAAGAGTGAGACTTCTAAGAGTCTGTGCTTTGATCCTTTTCTGTGAGACCAGTATTAGTTTCCGATACACCACTGCAGGTTCAATGTACTCCTTGGACCTTCACATTGACGATGAAACACAGAAATCGCGTCGCAATTAAATACAAAAGGCACAATGCCGCCTTAAGTATAAGAATAGAGACACTTCTTACAGTCGGTGTTTTGAGCATCCCTGTGAGACCAGTATTAGTTTCTGACACACCACTGCAGGTACAATGTACTCCTTGGACATACACATTGACGATGAAACACTGAAATTATATCGGAATTGAATACAAAACGCACAATGCCGCCTTAAGTGCAAGAAGAGTGAGGCTTCTTGGAGTCTGTGCATTGATCCTTTCCTGCTAGACTAGTATTAGTTTCCGATACTCCACTGCAGGTTCAATGTATTTCTTGGACCTTCAAATTGACGATGAAACACAGAAATCGCATCGGAATTAAATACAAAAGGCACAATGCCGCCTTAAGTGCAACAAGAGTGAGACATCTTAGAGTCTGTGCTTTGATCCTTTCGTGCGATACCAGTATTAGTTTCCGATACACCATTGCAGATTCAATGTATTCCTTGGACCTTCACATTGACGATGAAACACAGAAATCGCATCGGAATTAAATACAAATGCACAGTGCCGCCTTAAGTGCAAGAAGAGAGAGACTTCTTAGAGTCTGTGCATTGATCCCTTCCTGTGAGACCAGTATTAGTTTCCGATATACCACTGCAGTTTCAATGTATTCCTCGGACCTTCACATTGGCGATGAAACACAGAAATCGCATCAGAACTAAATACAAATGGTACAATGCCACCTTAAGTGCGAGAAGAGTGAGACTTAGAGTCTATGCTTTGATCCTTTCCTGTGAGGCCAGTATTAGTTTCCGATACACCACTGCAGGTTCAATGTATTCCTTGGACCTACAGATTGACGATGAATCACAGAAATCGCATCGGAATTAAATGCAAAAGGCACAATGCAGCCTTAAGTACAAGAATAGAGACTCTTCTTACAGTCGGTGTTTTGAGCATCCCTGTGAGACCAGTATTAGTTTCTGACACACCACTGCAGGTACAATGTACTCCTTGGACATACACACTGACGATGAACTACTGAAATTAGATCGGAATTAAATACAAAAGGCACAATACCGCCTTAAGTGCAAGAAGAGTGGGACTTCTTATAGTCTGTGCTTTGATCCTTTCCTGTGAACCAGTATTAGTTTCCGACGCACCACTGCAGGTTCAATGTATTCCTTGGACCTTCACATTGATGATGAAACACAGAAATCGCATCACAATTAAATACAAAAGGCACAATGCCGCCTTAAGTACAGGAATAGAAACTCTTCTTACAGTCGGTGCTTTGAGCAATCCCTGTGAGACCAGTATTAGTTTCCGATACACCACTGCAGGTTCTATATATTTAATGGACATACACGTTGACGATGAAACACTGAAATTAGATCAGAATTAAATACAATAGGCACAATACGACTTAAGTGCAAGAAAAGTGAGACTTCTTAGAGTCTGTGCTTTGATCCTTTCTTGTGTGACCAGTATTAGTTTCCGATACACCACTGCAGGTTCAATGTATTCCCTGGACATACACGTTGACGATGAAACACTGAAATTAGATCGGAATTAAATACAAAAGGCACAATGCGACTTAAGTGCAAGAAGAGTGAGACTTCTTAGAGTCTGTGCTTTGATCCTTTCCTGTGAGACCAGTATTAGTGTCCGATACTCCACTGCAGGTTCAATGTATTCCTTGGACCTTCACATTCACGATGAAACACAGAAATCGCATCGGAATTACATACAAAAGGCACAATGCCGCCTTAAGTGCGAGAAGAGTGAGACTTCTTAGAGTCTGTGCTTTGATCCTTTCCTGTGAGGCCAGTATTAGTTACCGATACACCACTGCAGGTTCAATGTATTCCTTGGACCTACAGATTGACGATGAATCACAGAAATCGCATCGGAATTAAATGCAAAAGGCACAATGCCGCCTTAAGTACAAGAATAGAGACTCTTCTTACAGTCGGTGCTTTGAGCTTTCCCTGTGAGACCAGTATTAGTTTCCGATACACCACTGCAGGTTCCTTGTATTCCTTGAACATACACACTGACGATAAACTACTGAAATTAGATCGGAATTAAATACAAAAGGCACAATACCGCCTTAACTGCAAGAAGAGTGGGATTTCTTATAGTCTGTGCTTTGATACTTTCCTGTGAACCAGTATTAGTTTCCGATGCACCACTGCAGGTTCAATGTATTCCTTGGACCTTCACATTGATGATGAAACACAGAAATTGCATCACAATTAAATACAATAGGCACAATGCCGCCTTAAGTACAGGACAAGAGATTCTTCTTACAGTCGGTGCTTTGAGCAATCCCTGTGAGACCAGTATTAGTTTCCGATACACCACTGCAGGTTCAATGTATTCCTTGGACATACACGTTGACGATGAAACACTGAAATTAGATCGGAATTACATACAAAATGCACAATGCGACTTTAGTGCAAGAAGAGTGAGACTTCTTAGAGTCTGTGCTTTGATCCTTTCCTGTGAGACCAGTATTAGTTTCCGATACACCACTGCAGGTTCAATGTATTCCTTGGACATTATCTTTGACGATGAAACACAAATATCCCATCGGCATTAAATACAAAAGGCAAAATGCCGCTTTAAGTGCAAGAAGAGTGTGACTTCTTAGAGTCTGTAATTTGATCCTTTCCGGTGAGACAAGTATTAATTTCCGATACACCACTGCAGGTTCAATGTACTCCTTGGACCTTCACATTGACGATGAAACACAGTAATCGCGCCGGAATTAAATACAAAAGGCACAATGACGTCTTAAGTATAAGAATAGAGACACTTCTTACAGTCGGTGTTTCGAGCATTCCCTGTGAGACCAGTATTAGTTTCTGACGCACCACTGCAGGTACAATGTACTCCTTGGACATACACATTGACGATGAAACACTGAAATTATATCGGAACTGAATACAAAACTCACAATGCCGCCTTTAGTGCAAGAAGAGTGAGGCTTCTTAGAGTCTGTGCATTGATCCTTTCCTGTGAGACCACTATTAGTGTCCGATACTCCACTGCAGGTTCAATGTATTCCTTGGACATACACGTTGACGATGAAACACTGAAATTAGATCGGAATTAAATACAAAGGGCACAATGCGACTTAAGTGCAAGAAGAGTGAGACTTCTTAGAGTCTGTGCTTTGATCCTTTCCTGTGAGACCAGTTTTAGTTTCCGATACACCACTGCAGGTTCAGGGTATTCCTTGGACATTATCATTGACGATGAAACACAGATATCCCATCGGCATTAAATACAAAAGGCACAATGTCGCTTTAAGTGCAAGAAGAGTGTGACTTCTTAGAGTCTGTAATTTGATCTTTTCCTGTGAGACCAGTATTAATTTCCGATACACCACTGCAGGTTCAATGTACTCCTTGGACTTTCACATTGACGATGAAACACAGAAATCGCGTCGGAATTAATTACAAAAGGCACAATGCCCCCGTAAGTACAAGAACAGAGACTCTTCTTACACCCGGTGCTTTGAGCATTCCCTGTGACACCAGTATTAGTTTCCGATACACCACTGCAGGATCAATGTATGCCTTGGACATACACGTTGACGATGAAACACTGAAATTAGATCGGAATTAAATACAAAAGGCACAATTCCGCCTTAAGTGCAAGAAAAGTGAGGCTTCTTAGAGACTGTGCTTTGATCCTTTCATGCGATACCAGTATTTGTTTCCGATACAGCACTGCAGGTTCAATGTATTTCTTGGACATTCACATTGACGATGAAACACAGAAATCGCATCGGAATTAAATACAAAAGGCACAATGCCGCCTTAAGTGCAAGAGGCGTGTGACTTCTTAGAGTATGTGCTTTGATCCTGTACTGTGAGACCAGTATCAGTTTCCGATATACCACTGCAGATTCAATGTATTCCTTGAACCTTCACATTGACGATGAAACACAGAAACCGCATCGGAATTAAATACAAAAGGCACAATGCCGCCTTCAGTGCGAGAAGGGTGAGACTTCTTAGAGCCTGTGCTTTGATCCTTTCCTGTGAGGCCTGTATTAGTTTCCGATACACCAATGCAGGTTCAATGAATTCCTTGGACCTTCACATTGACGATGAAACACAAATATCGCATCGTAATTAAATGCAAAAGACACAATGCCGCCTTAAGTACAAGAATAGTGACTCTTCTTACAGTCGGTGCTTTGAGCATTCCCTGTGAGACCAGTATTAGTTTCCGATACACCACTGCAGGTTCAATGTATTCCTTGGACATACACACTGACGATGAACTACTGAAATTAGATCGGAATTAAATACAAAAGGCACAATACCGCCTTAAGTGCAACAAGAGTGCTACTTCTTATAGTCTGTGCTTTGATCCTTTCCTGTGAACCAGTATTAGTTTCCGATGCACCACTGCAGGTTCAATGTATTCCTTGGACCTACACATTGATGATGAAACACAGAAATCGCATCACAATTAAATACAAAAGGCACAATGCCGCCTTAAGTACAGGAATAGAGACACTTCCTACAGTCGGTGCTTTGAGCACTCCCTGTGAGACCAGTATTAGTTTCCGATACACCACTGCAGGTTCAATGTATTCCTTGGACATACACGTTGACGATGAAACACTGAAATTAGATCATAATTAAATACAAAAGGCACAATACGACTTAAGTGCAAGAAAAGTGAGACTTCTTAGAGTCTGTGCTTTGATCCATTACTGTGTGACCAGTATTAGTTTCCGATACACCACTGCAGGTTCAATGTATTCCTTGGACATACACGTTGAAGATGAAACACTGAAATTAGATCGGAACTAAAAACAAAAGGCACAATGCGACCTAAGTGCAAGAAGAGTGAGACTTCTTAGAGTCTGTGCTTTGATCCTTTCCTGTGAGACCAGTATTAGTTTCCGATACACCACTGCAGGTTCAATGTATTCCTTGGACCTTCACATTGACGATGAAACATAGAAATCGCATCGAAATAAAATACGAAAGGCACAATGCCGCATTAATTGCAAGAAGAGTGACACTTCTTAGTGTCTGTGCTTTGATCCTTTCCTGTGAGACCAGTATTAGTTTCCGATAAACCACTGCAGGTTCAATGTATTCCTTGGACCTTCACATTGACGATGAAACACAGAAATCACATCGGTGATAAATCCAAAGACACAATGCCGCCTTAAGTGCAAGAAGAGTGAGACTTCTTAGAGTCTGTGCTTTGATCATTTCCTGTGAGACCAGTATTAGTTTCCGATACACCACTGAAGGTTCAATGTATTCCTTGGACATACACATTGACGATGAAACACAGAAATCGCATCGGAATTAAAAACAAAAGGCACAATGCTACCTTAAGTGCAAGAACAGAGAATCTTCTTACAGTCGGTGCTTTGAGCATTCCCTGTGAGACCAGTATTAGTTTCCGACAGACCACTGCAGGTTCAATGTATTCCTTGGACCTACACATTGACGATGAAACTCAGAAATCGCGTCGGAATTAAGTACAAAAGGCACATTGCAGCCTTAAGTACAAGAATAGAGACTCTTCTTACAGTCGGTGTTGTGAGCATTCCCTGTGAGACAAGTATTAGTTTCCGATACACCACTGCAGGTTCAATTTATTCCATGGACATACACATTGACGATGAAACACTGAAATTAGATCGGAATTAAATACAAAATGCACAATGTCCCCTTAAGTGCAAGAAGATTGAGACTTCTTAGAGTCAGTGCTTTGATCCTTTCCTGTGAGAGCAGTATTAGTTTCCGATACACCACTGCAGGTTCAATGTATTCCTTGGACCTTCACATTGACGATGAAACATAGAATTCGCATCGCAATTAAATACAAAAGGCACAATGCCGCATTAATCGCAAGAAGTGTGACACTTCTTAGTGTCTGTGCTTTGATCCTTTCCTGTGAGACCAGTATTAGTTTCCGATAAACCACTGCAGGTTTAATGTATTCCTTGGATCTTCACATTGACGATGAAACACAGAAATCACATCAGTGATAAATCCAAAGGCACAATGCCGCCTTAAGTGCAAGAAGAGTGAGACTTCTTAGAGTCAGTGCTTTGATATTTCCTGTGAGAGCAGTATTAGTTTCCGATACACCACTGCAGGTTCAATGTATTCCATATACCTTCACATTGACGATGAAACACAGAAATCACATAGGAATTAAATACAAAAGGCACAATGCCGCCATAAGTGCAAGAAGAGTGAGACTTCTTAGAGACTGTGCATTGATCCATTCCTGTGAGACCAGTATTAGTTTCCGATACTCCACTGCACAATCAATGTATTCCTTGGACCTTCACATTGACAATGAAACACAGAAATCGCATCGGAATTAATTACAAAAGGCACAATGCCGCCTTAAGTGCAACAAGAGTGAGACTTCTTAGAGTCTGTGAATTGATCCTTTCCTGTGAACCAGTATTAGTTTCCGATACACCACTGCAGGTTCAATATATTCCTTGGACATTCACATTGAGGATGAAACACAGAAATCGCATCGGTATTAAATACAAAAGGCACAATGCCGCCTTAAGTTCAAGAAGAGTGTGACTTCATAGAGTCTGTGCTTTGATCCTTTTCTGTGAGACCAGTATTAGTTTCCGACACACCACTGCAGGTTCTATGTACTCCTTGGACCTTCACATTGACGATGAAACACAGAAATCGCGTCGGAATTAAATACAAAAGGCACAATGCCGCCTTAAGTATAAGAATTGAGACTCTTCTTACAGTCAGTGTTTTGAGCATTCCCTATGAGACCAGTATTAGTTTCTGACGCACCACTGCTGGTTCAATGTATTCCTTGGACATACACATTGAGGATGAAACACTGAAATTAAATCGGAATTGAATACTAAACACACAATGCCGCCTTAAGTGCAAGAAGAGTGAGACTTCTAAGAGTCTGTGCTTTGATCCTTTTCTGTGAGACCAGTATTAGTTTCCGATACACCACTGCAGGTTCAATGTACTCCTTGGACCTTCACATTGACGATGAAACACAGAAATCGCGTCGCAATTAAATACAAAAGGCACAATGCCGCCTTAAGTATAAGAATAGAGACACTTCTTACAGTCGGTGTTTTGAGCATCCCTGTGAGACCAGTATTAGTTTCTGACACACCACTGCAGGTACAATGTACTCCTTGGACATACACATTGACGATGAAACACTGAAATTATATCGGAATTGAATACAAAACGCACAATGCCGCCTTAAGTGCAACAAGAGTGAGACAACTTAGAGTCTGTGCCTTGATCCTTTCGTGCGATACCAGTATTAGTTTCCGATAAACCATTGCAGATTCAATGTATTCCTTGGACCTTCACATTGACGATGAAACACAGAAATCGCATCGGAATTAAATACAAATGCACAGTGCCGCCTTAAGTGCAAGAAGAGAGAGACTTCTTAGAGTCTGTGCATTGATCCCTTCCTGTGAGACCAGTATTAGTTTCCGATATACCACTGCAGTTTCAATGTATTCCTCGGACCTTCACATTGGCGATGAAACACAGAAATCGCATCAGAATTATATACAAATGGTACAATGCCACCTTAAGTGCGAGAAGAGTGAGACTTAGAGTCTGTGCTTTGATCCTTTCCTGTGAGGCTAGTATTAGTTTCCGATACACCACTGCAGGTTCGATGTATTCCTTGGACCTTCACATTGACGATGAATCACAGAATTCGCATTGGAATTAAATGCAAAAGGCACAATTTCGCCTTAAGTACAAGAATAGAGACTCTTCTTACAGTCGGTGCTTTGAGCTTTCCCTGTGAGACCAGTATTAGTTTCCGATACACCACTGCAGGTTCAATGTATTCCTTGGACATACACACTGACGATGAACTACTGAAATTAGATCGGAATTAAATACAAAAGGCACAATACCGCCTTAAGTGCAAGAAGAGTGGGACTTCTTATAGTCTGTGCTTTGATCCTTTCCTGTGAACCAGTATTAGTTTCCGACGCACCACTGCAGGTTCAATGTATTCCTTGGACCTTCACATTGATGATGAAACACAAAAATCGCATCACAATTAAATACAAAAGGCACAATGCCGCCTTAAGTACAGGAATAGAGACTCTTCTTACAGTCGGTGTTTGAGCAATCCCTGTGAGACCAGTATTAGTTTCCGATACACCACTGCATGTTCAATATATTTATTGGACATACACGTTGACGATGAAACACTGAAATTAGATCAGAATTAAATACAAAAGGCACAATACGACTTAAGTGCAAGAAAAGTGAGACTTCTTAGAGTCTGTGCTTTGATCCTTTCTTGTGTGACCTGTATTAGTTTCCGATACACCACTGCAGGTTCAATGTATTCCCTGGACATACACGTTGACGATGAAACACTAAAAAAAATTAGATCGGAATTAAATACAAAAGGCACAATGCGACTTAAGTGCAAGAAGAGTGAGACTTCTTAGAGTCTGTGCTTTGATCCTTTCCTGTGAGACCAGTATTAGTGTCCGATACTCCACTGCAGGTTCAATGTATTCCTTGGACCTTCACATTCACGATGAAACACAGAAATCGCATCGGAATTACATACAAAAGGCACAATGCCGCCTTAAGTGCGAGAAGAGTGAGACTTCTTAGAGTCTGTGCTTTGATCCTTTCCTGTGAGGCCAGTATTAGTTACCGATACACCACTGCAGGTTCAATGTATTCCTTGGACCTACAGATTGACGATGAATCACAGAAATCGCATCGGAATTAAATGCAAAAGGCACAATGCCGCCTTAAGTACAAGAATAGAGACTCTTCTTACAGTCGGTGCTTTGAGCTTTCCCTGTGAGACCAGTATTAGTTTCCGATACACCACTGCAGGTTCCTTGTATTCCTTGGACATACACACTGACGATAAACTACTGAAATTAGATCGGAATTAAATACAAAAGGCACAATACCGCCTTAAGTGCAAGAAGAGTGGGATTTCTTATAGTCTGTGCTTTGATACTTTCCTGTGAACCAGTATTAGTTTCCGATGCACCACTGCAGGTTCAATGTATTCCTTGGACCTTCACATTGATGATGAAACACAGAAATTGCATCACATTTAAATACAATAGGCACAATGCCGCCTTAAGTACAGGAAAAGAGACTCTTCTTACAGTCGGTGCTTTGAGCAATCCCTGTGAGACCAGTATTAGTTTCCGATACACCACTGCAGGTTCAATGTATTCCTTGGACATACACGTTGACGATGAAACACTGAAATTAGTTCGGAATTAAATACAAAGGGCACAATGCGACTTAAGTGCAAGAAGAGTGAGACTTCTTAGAGTCTGTGCTTTGATCCTTTCCTGTGAGACCAGTTTTAGTTTCCGATACACCACTGCAGGTTCCATGTATTCCTTGGACATTATCATTGCCGATGAAACACAGATATCCCATCGGCATTAAATACAAAAGGCACAATGCCGCTTTAAGTGCAAGAAGAGTGTGACTTCTTAGAGTCTGTAATTTGATCCTTTCCTGTGAGACCAGTATTAATTTCCGATACACCACTGCAGGTTCAATGTACTCCTTGGACCTTCACATTGACGATGAGGCATAGAAATCGCATCGGAATTAAATACAAAAGGCACAATGCCGCCTTAAGTACAAGAACAGACACTCTTCTTACACCCGGTGCTTTCAGCATTCCCTGTGAGACCAGTATTAGTTTCCGATACACCACTGCAGGTTCAATGTATTCCTTGGACATACACGTTGACGATGAATCACTGAAATTAGATCGGAATTAAATACAAAAGGCACAATGCGACTTGAGTGCAAGTAGAGTGTGACTTCTTAGAGTCTGTGCTTTGATCCTTTCCTGTGAGACCAGTATTAGTTTCCGATACACCACTGCAGGTTCAATGTACTCCATGGACCGTCTCATTGACGATGAAACACAGAAATCGCGTCGTAAATAAATACAAAAGGCACAATGCCGCCTTAAGTATAAGAATAGAGACTCTTCTTACAGTCGGTGTTTTGAGCATTCCCTGTGAGACCAGTATTAGTTTCTGACACACCACTGCAGGTACAATGTACTCCTAGGACATACACACTGACGTGGAACTATTGAAATTAGATCGGAATTAAATACAAAAGGCACAATACCGCCTTAAGTGCAAGAAGAGTGAGGCTTCTAGGAGTCTGTGCTTTGATCCTTTCCTGCGATACCAGTATTAGTTTCCGATACACCACTGCAGGTTCAATGTATTCCTTGGACATACACGTTGAAGATGGAACACTGAAATTAGATCGGAATTAAATACAAAAGGCACAATGCGACTAAGTGCAAGAAGAGTGAGACTTCTTAGAGGCTGTGCTTTGATCCTTTCCTGTGAGACCAGTATTAGTATCCAATACACGACTGCAGGTTCAATGTATTCCTCGGACATTATCATTGGCGATGAAACACAGATATCCCACTGGCATTAAATACAAAAGGCACAATGCCGCTTTAAGTGCAGGACGAGTGTGACTTCTTAGAGTCTGTAATTTGATCCTTTCCTGTGAGACCAGTATTAGTTTCCGATAAACCACTACAGGTTCAATGTATTCCTTGGACCGTCACATTGACGATGAAACACAGAAATCACATCGGAGATAAATCCAATGGCACAATGCCGCCTTAAGTGCAAGAAGAGTGAGACTTCTTAGAGTCTGTGCTTTGATCCTTTCCTGTGAGACCAGTATTATTTTCCGATACACCACTGCAGGTTCAATGTATTCCTTGGACATACACATTGACGATGAAACACAGAAATAGCATCGGAATGAAATACAAAAGCCACAATGCCGCCTTAAGTGCAAGAAGAGTGACACAATTTAGAATCCGTGCTTTGATCCTCTCCTGTGAGACCAGTATTAGTTTCCGATCCACCACTGCAGGTTCAATGTATTTCTTGGACATACACGTTGACGATGAAACACTGAAATTAGATCGGAATTAAATACAAAAGGCACAATGCGACTTAAGTGCAAGAAGAGTGAGACTTCTAAGAGTCTGTGCTTTGATCCTTTCCTGTGAGACCAGTATTAGTTTCCGATACACCACTGCAGGTTCAATGCATTCCTTGGACATTATCATTGACGATGAAACACAGATATCCCATCGGCATTAAATACAAAAGGCACAATGCCGCTTTAAGTGCAAGAAGAGTGTGACTTCTTAGAGTCTGTAATTTGATCCTTTCCTGTGAGACCAGTATTAATTTCCGATACACCACTGCAGGTTCAATGTAATCCTTGGACCTTCACATTGACGATGAAATACAGAAATCGCGCCGGAATTAAATACAAAAGGCACAATGCCACCTTAAGTATAAGTTTAGAGACACTTCTTACAGTCGGTGTTTTGAGCATTCCCTGTGAGACCAGTATTAGTTTCTGACACACCACTGCAGGTACAATGTACTCCTTGGACATACACATTGACGATGAAACACTGAAATTATATCGGAATTGAATACAAAACTCACAATGCCGCCTTAAGTGCAAGAAGAGTGAAGCTTCTTAGAGTCTGTGCTTTGATCCTTTCCTGTGAGACCAGTATTAGTGTCCGATACTCCACTGCAGGTTCAATGTATTCCTTGGACCTTCACATTGACGATGAAACACAGAAGTCGCATCGGAATTAAATGCAAAAGGCACAATGCCGCCTTAAGTGCAAGAAGAGAGAGACCTCTTAGGGTCTGTGCATTGATCCTTTCCTGTGAGACCAGTATTAGTTTCCGATATACCACTGCAGTTTCAATGTATTCCTTGGACCTTCACATTGACGATGAAACACAGAAATCGCATCGGAATTACATACAAAAGGCACAATGCCGCCTTAAGTGCGAGAAGTGTGAGACTTCTTAGAGTCTGTGCTTTGATCCTTTCCTGTGAGTCCAGTATTAGTTACCGATACACCACTGCAGGTTCAATGTATTTCTTGGACCTACACATTGACGATGAATCACAGAAATCGAATCGGAATTAAATGCAAAAGGCACAATGCCGCCTTAAGTACAAGAATAGAGACTCTTCTTACAGTCGGTGATTTGAGCTTTCCCTGTGAGACCAGTATTAGTATCCGATACACCACTGCAGGTTCAATGTATTCCTTGGACATACACACTGACGATGAACTACTGAAATTAGATCGGAATTAAATACAAATGGCACAATACCGCCTTAAGTGCAAGAAGAGTGGGACTTCTTATAGTCTGTGCTTTGATACTTTCCTGTGAATCAGTATTAGTTTCCGATGCACCACTGCAGGTTCAATGTATTCCTTGGCTTTCAATTTGATGATGAAACACAGAAATTGCATCACAATTAAATACAAAAGGCACAATGCCGCCTTAAGTACAGGAATAGAGACTCTTCTTTCAGTCGGTGCTTTGAGCAATCCCTGTGAGACCAGTTTTAGGTTCCGATACACCACTGCAGGTTCAATGTATTCCTTGGACATACACGTTGACGATGAAACACTGAAATTAGATCAGAATTAAATACAAAAGGCACAATACGACTTAAGTGCAAGTAAAGTGAGACTTCTTAGAGTCTGTGCTTTGATCCTTTCCTGTGTGACCAGTATTAGTTTCCGATACACCACTGCAGGTTCAATGTATTCCTTGGACATACACGTTGACGATGAAACACTGAAATTAGTTCGGAATTAAATACAAAGGGCACAATGTGACTTAAGTGCAAGAAGAGTGAGACTTCTTAGAGTCTGTGCTTTGATCCTTTCCTGTGAGACCAGTTTTAGTTTCCGATACACCATTGCAGGTTCAATGTATTCCTTGGACATTATCATTGACGATGAAACACAGATTTCCAATCGGCATTAAATACAAAAGGCACAATGCCGCTTTCAGTGCAAGAAGAGTGTGACTTCTTAGAGTCTGTAATTTGATCCTTTCCTGTGAGACCAGTATTAATTTCCGATACACCACTGAAGGCTCAATGTACTCCTTGGACCTTCGCATTGACGATGAATCACAGAAATCGCATCGGAATTAAATACAAAAGGCACAATGCCGCCTTAAGTACAAGAACAGAGACTCTTCTTACACCCGGTGCTTTGAGCATTCCCTGTGAGACCAGTATTAGTTTCCGATACATCACTGCAGGTTCAATGTATTCCTTGGACATACACGTTGACGATGAATCACTGAAATTAGATCGGAATTAAATACAAAAGGCAAAATGCGACTTGAGTGCAAGAAGAGTGTGACTTCTTAGAGTCTGTGCTTTGATCCTTTCCTGTGAGACCAGTATTAGTTTCCGTTACACCACTGCAGGCTCAATGTACTCCATGGACCGTCTCATTGACGATGAAACACAGAAATCGCGTCGTAATTAAATACAAAAGGCACAATGCCGCCTTAAGTATAAGATTAGAGACTCTTCTTACAGTCGGTGTTTTGTGCATTCCCTGTGAGACCAGTATTAGTTTCTGACACACCACTGCAGGTACAATGTACTCCTAGGACATACACACTGACGATGAACTATTGTAATTAGATCGGAATTAAATACAAAAGGCACAATACCGCCTTAAGTGCAAGAAGAGTGAGGCTTCTTAGAGTCTGTGCTTTGATCCTTTCCTGCGATACCAGTATTAGTTTCCGATACACCACTGCAGGTTCAATGTATTCCTTGGACATACACGTTGAAGATGAAACACTGAAATTAGATCGGAATTAAATACAAAAGGCACAATGCGACTTAAGTGCAAGAAGAGTGAGACTTCTTAGAGTCTGTGATTTGATCCTTTCCTGTGAGACCAGTATTTTTTTCCGATACACCACTGCAGGTTCAATGTATTCCTTGGACATACACATTGACGATGAAACACAGAAATCGCATCGGAATTAAATACAAAAGCCACAATGCCGCCTTAAGTGCAAGAAGAGTGAGACAATTTAGAATCCGTGCTTTGATCCTCTCCTGTGAGACCAGTATTAGTTTCTGATACACCACTGCAGGTTCAATGTATTCCTTGGACCTTCACATTGACGATGAAACATAGAAATCGCATCGGAATTAATTACAAAAGGCACAATGCCGCCTTAAGTACAAGAACAGAGACTCTTCTTCCACCCGGTGCTTTGAGCATTCCCTGTGAGACCAGTATTAGTTTCCGATACATCACTGCAGGTTCAATGAATTCCTTGGACATACACGTTGACGATGAAACACTGAAATTAGATCGGAATTAAATACAATAGGCACAACGCGACTTGAGTGCAAGAAGAGTGTGACTTCTTAGACTCTGTATTTTGATCCTTTCCTGTGAGACCAGTATTAGTTTCCGATACACCACTGCAGGTCAATGTACTCCTTGGACCTTCACATTGACGATGAAACACTGAAATTATATTGGAATTGAATACAAAACTCACAATGCCGCATTAAGTGCAAGAAGACTGAGGCTTCTTAGAGTCTGTGCTTTGATCCTTTCCTGGGATACCAGTATTAGTTTCCGATACACCACTGCAGGTTCAATGTATTTGTTGGACATTCACATTGACGATGAAACACAGAAATCGCATCGGAATTAAATACAAAAGGCACAATGCCGCCTTAAGTGCAAGAGGCGTGTGACTTTTTAAAGTCTGTGCTTTGATCCTTTCCTGTGAGACCAGTATCAGTTTCCGATATATCACTGCAGATTCAATGTATTCCTTGGACCTTCACATTGACGATGAAACACAGAAATCGCATCGGAATTAAATACAAAAGGCACAATGCCGCCTTAAGTGCGAGAAGGGTGTGACTTCTTAGAGTCTGTGCTTTGATCCTTTCCTGTGAGGCCAGTATTAGTTTCCGATACACCACTGCAGGTTCAATGTATTCCTTGGACCTTCACATTGACGATGAAACACAAATATCGCATCGTAATTAAATGCAAAAGGCACAATGCCACCTTACGTACAAGAATAGAGACTCTTCTTACAGTCGGTGCTTTGAGCATTCCCTGTGAGACCAGTATTAGTTTCCGATACACCACTGCAGGTTCAATGTATTATTGGGACATACACACTGACGATTAACTACTGAAATTAGATCGGAATTAAATACAAAAGGCACAATACCGCCTTAAGTGCAAGAAGAGTGGGCCTTCTTATAGTCGTTGCTTTGATCCTTTCCTGTCAACCAGTATTAGTTTCCGATGCACCACTGCAGGTTCAATGTATTCCTTGGACCTTCACATTGATGATGAAACACAGAAATCGCATCACAATTAATTACAAAAGGCACAATGCCGCCTTAAGTACAGGAACAGAGACTCTTCCTACAGTCGGTGCTTTGAGCATTCCCTGTGAGACCAGTATTAGTTTCCGATACACCATTGCAGGTTCAATGTATTCCTTGGACATACACGTTGACGATGAAACACTGAAATTAGTTCGGAATTAAATTCAAAAGGCACAATGCGACTTGAGTGCAAGAAGAGTGTGACTTCTTAGAGTCTGTGCTTTGATCCATTCCTGTGAGACCAGTATTAGTTTCCGACAAACCACTGCAGGTTCAATGTATTCCTTGGACCGTCACATTGACGATGAAACACAGAAATCACATCGGAGATAAATCCAAAGGCAAAATGCCGCCTTAAGTGCAAGAAGAGTGAGACTTCTTAGAGTCTGTGCTTTGATCCTTTCCTGTGAGACCAGTATTATTTTCCGATACACCACTGCAGGTTCAATGTATTCCTTGGACCTTCACATTGACGATGAAACAAAGAAATCGCATCGGAATAAATTACAAAAGGCACAATGCCGCCTTAAGTTCAAGAACAGAGACTCTTGTTACACCCGGTGCTTTGAGCATTCCCTGTGAGACCAGTATTAGTTTCCGATACACCACAGCAGGTTCAATGTATTCCTTGGACATACACGTTGACGATGAAACACTGAAGTTAGATCGGAATTAAATACAAAGGCACAATGCGACTTGAGTGCAAGAAGAGTGTGACTTCTTAGAGTCTGTGCTTTGATCCTTTCCTGTGAGACCAGTATTAGTTTCCGATACACCACTGCAGGTTCAATGTACTCTTTGGACCTTCACATTGACGATGAAACACAGAAATCGCGTCGAAATTAAATTCAAAAGGCACAATGCCGCCTTAAGTATAAGAATTGAGACTCTTCTTACAGTCGGTGATTTGAGCATTCCCTGTGAGACCAGTATTAGTTTCTGACACACCACTGCAGGTACAATGTACTCCTTGGACATTCACATTGACGATGAAACTCTGAAATTATATCGGAATTGAATACAAAACTCACAATGCCGCCTTAAGTGCAAGAAGAGTGAGGCTTCTTAGAGTCTGTGCTTTGATCCTTTTCTGCGATACAAGTATTAGTTTCCGATACACCACTTCAGGTTCAATGTATTTGTTGGACATTCACATAGACGATGAAACACAGAAATCGCATCGGAATTAAATACAAAAGGCACAATGCCGCCTTAAGTGCAAGAGGCGTGTGACTTTTTAGAGTCTGTGCTTTGATCCTTTCCTGTGAGACCAGTATCAGTTTCCGATATACCACTGCAGATTCAATGTTATCCTTGGAACTTCACATTGACGATGAAACACAGAAATCGCATCGGAATTAAATACAAAAGGCACAATGCCGCCTTAAGTGCGAGAAGGGTGAGACTTCTTAGAGTCTGTGCTTTGATCCTTTCCTATGGGACCAGTATTAGTTTCCGATACACCACTGCAGGGTCAATGTATTCCTTGGACATACAGGTTGACGATGAAACACTGAAATTTGATCGGAATTAAATACAAAACTCACAATGCGACTTAAGTGCAAGAAGAGTGAGACTTGTTAGTGTCTGTGCTTTGATCCTTTCCTGTGAACCAGTTTTAGTTCCCGATACACCACTGCAGGTTCAATGTATTCCTTCGACATTATCATTGACGATGAAACACAGATATCTCATCGGTATTAAATACGAAAGGCACAATGCCGCCTTAAGTATAAGAATTGAATCTCCTCTTACAGTCGGTGCTTTGAGTATTCCCTGTGAGACCAGTATTAGTTTCTGACACACCACTGCAGGTTCAATGTATTCCTTGGACCTTCACATTGACGATGAAACACAGAGATCGCATCGGAATTAAATACAAAAGGCACAATGCCGCATTAAATATAAGAATAGAGACTCCTCTTACAGTCGGTGTTTTGAGCTTTCCCTGGGAGACTAGTCTTAGTTTCTGACACACCACTGCAGGTACAATGTACTCCTTGGACATACACATTGACGATGAAACACTGAAATTATATGGGAATTGAATACAGAACTCACAATGCCGCCTTAAGTGCAAGAAGAGTGAGGCTTCTTAGAGTCTGTGAATTGATCCTTTCCTGTGAGACCAGTATTAGTTTCCGATACTCCAATGCAGGTTCAATGTATTCCTTGGACCTTCACTTTGACGATGAAACTCAGAAATCGCATCGGAATTAAATACAAAAGGCACAATGCCGCCTTAAGTGCAAGAAGAGTGAGACTTCTTAGAGTCTGTCATTTGATCCTTTCCTGCGATACCAGTATTAGTTTCCGATACACCACTGCAGGTTCAATGTTTTTGTTGGACATTCACATTGACGATGAAACACAGAAATCGCATCGGAATTAAATACAAAAGGCACAATGCCGCCTAAAGTGCAAGAGGCGTGTGACTTCTTGGAGTCTGTGCTTTGATCCTTTCCTGTGAGACCGGTATCGGTTTCCGATATACCACTGCAGATTCAATGTATACCTTGGAACTTCACATTGACGATGAAACACAGAAATCGCATCGGAATTAAATACAAAAGGCACAATGCCGCCTTAAGTGCGAGAAGAGTGAGACTTCTTAGAGTCTGTGGTTTGATCCTTTCGTGTGAGGCCAGTATTAGTTTCCGATACACCACTGCAAGTTCAATGTATTCCTTGGACCTTCACATTGACGATGAAACACAGATATCGCATCGGAATTAAATGCAAAAGGCACAATGTCGCCTTAAGTACAAGTATAGAGACTCTTCTTACAGTCGGTGCTTTGAGCTTTCCCTGTGAGACCAGTATTGGTTTCTGACACACCACTGCAGGTTCAATGTATTCCTTGGACATACACATTGACGATGAAATTATGAAATTAAATCGGAATTGAATACAAAACTTACAATGCCACCTTAAGTGCAAGAAGAGTGAGATTTCCTAGAGTCTGTGTTTTGATCCATTCCTGTGGGACCAGTATTAGTTTCCGATACACCACTGCAGGTTCAATGTATTCCTAGGACATACACATTGACGATAAACCACTGAAATTACAACGGAATTAAATACAAAAGGCACAATGCCGCATTAAGAGCAAGAAGAGTGACACTTCTTAGAGTCTGTGCTTTGATCCTTTCCTTTGAGACCAGTATTAGTTTCCGATAAACCACTGCATGTTCAATGTATTTCTTGGACCTTCACATTGACGATGAAACACAGAAATCACATCGGAGATACATCCAAAGGCACAATGCCGCCTGAAGTGCATGAAGAGTGAGGCTTCCTAGAGTCTGTGCTTTGTCCTTTCCTGTGAGACCAGTATTAGTTTCCGATACACCACTGCAGGTTCAATGTACTCCTTGGACCTTCACATTCACGATGAAACACAGAAATCGCGTCGGAATTAAATACAAAAGGCACAATGCCGCCTTAAGTATAAGAATAGAGACTCTTCTTACAGTCGTTGTTTTGAGCATTCCCTGTGAGACCAGTATTAGTTTCTGACACACCACTGCAGGTACAATGTACTCCTTGGACATACACATTGACGATGAAACACTGAAATTATATCGGAATTGAATACAAAACTCACAATGCCGCCTTAAGTGCAAGAAGAGTGAGGCTTCTTAGAGTCTGTGCATTAATCCTATCCTGTGAGACCAGTATTAGTTTCCGATACTCCACTGCAGGTTCAATGTATTCCTTGGTCCTTCACATTGAAGATGAAACACAGAAATCGCATCGGAATTAAATACAAAAGGCACAATACCGCCTTAAATGCAACAAGAGTGAGACTTCTTAGAGTCTGTGCTTTGATCCTTTCCTGTGATACCAGTGTTAGTTTCCGATACACCACTGCAGGTTCAATGTATTTGTTGGACATTCACACTGACGATGAAACACAGAAATAGCATCGGAATGAAATATAAAAGGCACAATGCCGCCTTAAGTGCAAGAGGCGTGTGACTACGTAGAGTCTGTGCTTTGATCCTCTCCTGTGAGACCAGTATCAGTTTCCGATATACCACTGCAGATTCAATGTATTCCTTGGACCTTCACATTGAAGATGGAACACAGAAATCACATCGGAATTAAATACAAAAGGCACAATGCCGCCTTAAGTGCGAGAAGGGTGAGACTTCTTAGAGTCTGTGCTTTGATCCTTTCCTGTGAGGGCAGTATTAGTTTCCGATACACCACTGCAGGTTCAATGTATTCCGTGGACCTTCACATTGACGATGAAACACAGAAATCGCATCGGAATTAAATGCAAAAGGCACAATGCCGCCTTAAGTACAAGAATAGAGACTCTTCTTACAGTCGGTGCTTTGAGCTTTCCCTGTGAGACCAGTAATAGTTTCCGATACACCACTGCAGTTTCAATGTATTCCTTGGACATACACACTGACGATGAACTACTGAAATTAAATCTGAATTAAATACAAAAGGCACAATGCCGCCTTAGGTACAGGAATAGAGACTCTTCCTACAGTCGGTGCTTTGAGCACTCCCTGTGAGACCAGTATTAGTTTCCGATACACCAATGTAGGTTCAATGTATTCCTTGGACATACACGTTGACGATGAAACACTGAAATTAGATCGGAATTAAATACAAAAGGCACAATGCGACTTAAGTGCAAGAAGAGTGAGACTTCTTAGAGTCTGTGCTTTGAACCTTTCCTGTGAGACCAGTATTAGTTTCCGATACACCACTACAGGTTCAATGTATTCCTTCGACATTATCATTGACGATGAAACACAGATATCTCATCGGTATTAAATACGAAAGGCACAATGCCACTTTAAGTGCAAGAAGAGTGTTACTCCTTAGAGTCTGTGCTTTGGTCCTTTCCTGTGAGACCAGTATTTGTTTCCGACACACCACTGCAGGTTCAATGTATTCCTTGGACATATTAATTAACGATGAAACACTGAAATTAAATCGGAATTCAATACAAAACACACAATGCCACCATAAGTGCAAGAAGAGTGGACTTCTTAGAGTTTGTGCTTTGATCCTTTCCTGTGAGACCAGTATTAGTATCCGATACACCACTGCTGGTTCAATGTATTCCTAGGACATACACATTGACCAAAAACCACTGAAATTACATCGGAATTAAATACAAAAGGCGCAGTGCCACCTTAAGTGCAAGAAGAGTGAGACTTCTTAGAGTCTCTGCTTTGAACCTTTCCTGTGAGAACAGTATTAGTTTCCGTTACTCTTCTGCAGGGTCAATGTTTTCCTTGGACCTTCAAATTGACGATGAAACACAAAAATCGCATCGGAATTAAATACAAAAGGCATAATGCCGCATTAAGTGCAAGATGAGTGACACTTCTTAGAGTCTGTGCTTTGATCCTTTCCTGTGAGACCAGTATTAGTTTCCGATACACCACTGCAGGTTCAATGTATTCCTTGGACATACACATTGACGATGAATCACAGGAATCGCATCGGATTTAAATACATAAGCCACAAAGCCGCCTTAAGTGCAAGAAGAGTGAGACTTCTTAGAGGCTGTGCTTTGATCCTCTCCTGTGAGACAAGTATCAGTTTCCGATACACCACTGCAAGTGCAATGTATTCCTTGGACCTCCACATTGATGATGAAACACAGAAATCGTATCGCAATTAAATACAAAAGGCACAATGCCGCCTTAAGTGCAAGAAGAGTGAGACTTCTTAGAGTCTGTGCATTGATCATTTCCTCTGAGACCAGTATTAGCTTCCGATTCTCCACTGCAGGTTCAATGTATTCCTTGGACATTCACATTGACGATGAAACACAGAAATCGCATCGGAATTATAAACAAAAGCCACAATGCTGCCTTAAGTGCAAGAAGAGTGAGACTTCTTAGAGTCTGTGCTTTGATCCTCTCCTGTGAGACCAGTTTTAGTTTCCGATACACCACTGCAATTCAATGTATTCCTTGGACATTCACATTGATGATGAAACACAGAAATCGCATCACAATTAAATACAAATGGCGCAATGCCGCTTTAAGTACAAGAATAGAGACTCTTCTTACAGTCGGTGCTTTGAGCATTCCCTGTGAGACCAGTATTAGTTTCCGATACACCACTGCAGGTTCAATGGATTCCTTGGACATATTAATTGACGATGAAACACTGAAATTAAATCGGAATTGAATACAAAACACACAATGCCGCCATAAGTGCAAGAAGAGTGGACTTCTTAGAGTTTGTGCTTTGATCCTTTCCTGTGAGACCAGTATTAGTTTCCGATACACCACTGCAGGTTCAATGTATTCCTTGGACATACACATTGACGATGAAGCACAGGAATCGCATCGGATTTAAATACATAAGCCACAAAGCCGCCTTAAGTGCAAGAAGAGTGAGACTTCTTAGAGGCTGTGCTTTGATCCTCTCCTGTGAGACAAGTATCAGTTTCCGATACACCACTGCAAGTGCAATGTATTCCTTGGACCTCCACATTGATGATGAAACACAGAAATCGTATCGCAATTAAATACAAAAGGCACAATGCCGCCTTAAGTGCAAGAAGAGTGAGACTTCTTAGAGTCTGTGCATTGATCATTTCCTCTGAGACCAGTATTAGCTTCCGATTCTCCACTGCAGGTTCAATGTATTCCTTGGACATTCACATTGACGATGAAACACAGAAATCGCATCGGAATTAAAAACAAAAGCCACAATGCCGCCTAAGGTACAAGAAAAGTGAGACTTCTTAGAGTCTGTGCTTTGATCCTTTCCTGTGAGACCAGTATTAGTTTCCGATACACCACTGCTGGTTCAATGGATTCCTTTTACCTTCACATTGACGATGAAACACAGAAATCGCATCGGAATTAAATACAAAAGGCACAATGCCGCCTTAAGTACCAGAAGAGTGAGACATCTTAGAGTCTGTGCATTGATCCTTTCCTGTGAGACCAGTATTAGTTTCCGATACACCACTGCAGGTTCAATGTATTCCTAGGCCATTCACATTGACGATGAAACACAGAAATCGCATCAGAATTAAAAACAAAAGGCACAATGCCGCCTTAAGTGCAAGAAGAGTGAGACTTCTTAGAGTCTGTGCTTTGATCCTCTCCTGTGAGACCAGTTTTAGTTTCCGATACACCACTGCAAGTTCAATGTATTCCTTGGACCTTCACATTGATGATGAAACACAGAAATCGCATCACAATTAAATACAAATGGCACAATGCCGCTTTAAGTACAAGAATAGAGACTCTTCTTACTGTCGGTGCTTTGAGCATTCCCTGTGAGACCAGTATTAGTTTCCGATACACCACTGCAGGTTCAATGTATTCCTTGGACACACAAGTGACGATGAAACACTGAAATTAGATCGGAATTAAATACAAAAGGCACAATGCAACATAAGTGAAAGAAGAGTGAGGCTTCTTAATGTCTGTGCTTTGATCCTTTCCTGTGAACCAGTATTAGTTTCCGATACACCACTGCAGGTTCAATGTATTCATTGGACCTTCACATTGATGATGAAACACAGAAATCGCATCGGAATTAAATACAAAAGGCACAATGCCGCCTTAAGTACAAGAACAGAGACTCTTCTTACACCCGGTGCTTTGAGCATTCCCTGTGAAACCAGTATAATTTTCCGATACACTACTGTAGCTTCAATGTATTCCTTGGACATACACGTTGACGATGAAGCAATGAAATTAGATCGGAATTAAATACAAAAGGCACAATGCGACTTCAGTGCAAGAAGAGTGTGACTTCTTAGAGTCTGTGCTTTGATCCTTTCCTGTGAGACCAGTATTAGTTTCCGATACACCACAGCAGGTTCAATGTACTCCTTGGACCTTCACATTCACGATGAAACACTGAAATCGCGTCGCAATTAAATACAAAAGGCACAATGCCGCCTTAAGTATAAGAATAGAGACTCTTCTTACAGTCGTTGTTTTGAGCATTCCCTGTGAGACCAGTATTAGTTTCTGACACACCACTGCAGGTACAATGTACTCCTTGGACATACACATTGACGATGAAACACTGAAATTATATCGGAATTGAATACAAAACTCACAATGCCGCCTTAAGTGCAAGATGAGTGAGGCTTCTTAGAGTCTGTGCATTGATCCTTTCCTGTGAGACCAGTATTAGTTTCCGATACTCCACTGCAGGTTCAATGTATTCCTTGGTCCCTGACATTGACGATGAAACACAGAAATAGCATCGGAATTAAATATAAAAGTCACAATGCCGCCTTAAGTGCAAGAGGCGTGTGACTACGTAGAGTCTGCGCTTTGATCCACTCCTGTGAGACCAGTATCAGTTTCCGATATACCACTGCAGAATCAATGTATTCCTTGGACCTACACATTGAAGATGGAACACAGAAATCGCATCGGAATTAAATACAAAAGGCACAATGCCGCCTTAAGTGCGAGAAGGTTGAGACTTCTTAGAGTCTGTGCTTTGATCCTTTCCTGTGAGGGCAGTATTAGTTTCCGATACACCACTGCAGGTTCAGTGTATTCCGTGGACCTTCACATTGGCGATGAAACACAGAAATCGCATCGGAATTAAATGCAAAAGGCACAATGCCGCCTTAAGTACAAGAATAGAGACTCTTCTTACAGTCGGTGCTTTGAGCTTCCCCTGTGAGACCAGTATTACTTTCCGATACACCACTGCAGTTTCAATGTATTCCTTGGACATACACACTGACGATGAACTACTGAAATTAAATCTGAATTAAATACAAAATGCACAATGCCGCCTTAAGTACAGGAATACAGACTCTTCCTACAGTCGGTGCTTTGAGCACTCCCTGTGAGACCAGTATTAGTTTCCGATACTCCAATGTAGGTTCAATGTATTCCTTGGACATTCACGTTGACGATGAAACACTGAAATTAGATCAGATTTAAATACAAAAGGCACAATACGACTGAAGTGCAAGAAAAGTGAGACTTCTTAGAGTCTGCGCTTTGATCCTTTCCTGTGTGACTAGAATTAGTTTCCGATACACCACTGCAGGTTCAATGTATTCATTGGACATATTAATTGACGATGAAACACTGAAATTAAATCGGAATTGAATACAAAACACACAATGCAGCCATAAGTGCAAGAAGAGTGGACTTCTTAGAGTTTGTGCTTTGATCCTTTCCTGTGAGACCAGTATTAGTTTCCGATACACCACTGCAGGTTCAATGTATTCCTTCGACATTATCATTGACGATGAAACACAGGTATCTCATCGGTATTAAATACGAAAGGCACAATGCCGCTTTAAGTGCAAGAAGAGTGTTACTCCTTGGAGTCTGTGCTTTGGTCCTTTCCTGTGAGACCAGTATTTGTTTCCGACACACCACTGCAGGTTCAATGTATTCCTTGGACATATTAATTGACGATGAAACACTGAAATTAAATCGGAATTGAATACAAAACACACAATGCCGCCATAAGTGCAAGAAGAGTGGACTTCTTAGAGTTTGTGCTTTGATCCTTTCCTGTGAGATCAGTATTAGTTTCCGATACTTCACTGCAGGTTCAATGTATTCCTAGGACATACACATTGACGATAAACCACTGAAATTACATCGGAATTAAATACAAAAGGCGCAGTGCCACCTTAAGTGCAAGAAGAGTGAGACTTCTTAGAGTGTCTGCTGTGATCCTTTCCTGTGAGAACAGTATTAGATTCCGATACACCACTGCAGGTTCAATGTATTCCTTGGACATACACATTGACGAAAAATCACAGGAATCGCATCGGATTTAAATACATAAGCCACAATGCCGCCTTAAGTGCAAGAAGAGTGAGACTTCTTAGAGGCTGTACTTTGATCCTCTCCTGTGAGACCAGTATCAGTTTCCGATACACCACTGCAAGTGCAATGTATTCCTTGGACCTTCACATTGATGATGAAACACAGAAATCGCATCGCAATCAAATACAAAAGGCACAATGCCGCCTTAAGTACAAGAATAGAGATTCTTCTTACAGTCGGTGCTTTGATCCTTTCCTATGAGACCAGTATTAGTTTCCGATACATCACTGCAGGTTCAATGTATTCCTTCGACCTTCACATTCACGATGAAACACAGAAATCGCATCGGAATTAAATACAAAAGGCGCAATGCCGCCTTAAATGCAAGAAGAGTGAGACTTCTTAGAGTCTGTGCTTTGATCCTTTCCTGTGAGACCAGTATTAGTTTCCGATACACCACTGCAGGTTCAATGTCTTCCTTGGACCTTCACATTGACGATGAAACATAGAAATCGCAACGGAAATAAATACAAAAGGCACAATGCGACTTAAGTGCAAGAGGAGTGAGACTTCTTAGAGTCTGTGCTTTGATCGTTTCCTGTGAGACCAGTATTAGTTTCCGATACACCACTGCAGGTTCAATGCATTCCTTGGACATTAACATTGACGATGAAACACCGATATCTCATCGGTATTAAATACAATAGGCACAATGCCGCTTTAAGTGCAAGAAGAGTGTGACTACTTAGAGTCTGTGCTTTGTTCCTTTCCTGTGAGACCAGTATTAGTTTCCGAAACACCACTGCACGTTCAATGTACTCCTTGGACCTTCAATTTGACGATGAAACACAGAAATCTCGTCGGAATTAAATACAAAAGGCACAATGCCGCCTTAAATATAAGAATAGAGACTCCTCTTACAGTCGCTGTTTTGAGCATTCCCTGTGAGACCAGTATTAGTTTCCGACACAGCACTGCTGGTTCAATGTATTCCTTGGACCTTCACATTGACAATGAAACACAAAAATCACATCGGAATTAAATATAAAAGGCACAATGCCGCCTTAAGTGCAAGAAGAGTGAGACTTCTTAGAGTCTGTGCTTTGATCCTCTCCTGTGAGACCAGTATTAGTTTCCGATACACCACTGCAGGTTCAATGTATTCCTTCGACCTTCACATTGACGATGAAACACAGAAATCGCATCGGAATTAAATACAAAAGGCAAAATGCCGCCTTAATAGAGACTCTTCTTAAAAAGAATAGAGACTCTTTTTAAAGTCGGTGCTTTGAGCATTCCCTGTGAGACCAGTCTTAGTTTCAAATACACCACTGCAGGTTCAATGTATTCCTAGGACATACAAGTTGCCGATGAACCACTGAAATTACATCGGAATTAAATACAAAAGGCGCAATGCCGCCTTAAGTGCAAGAAGAGTGTGACTTCTTAGAGTCTGTGCTTTGATCCTTTCCTGTGAGACCAGTATTAGTTTGAGATACACCACTGCAGTTTCAATGTGTTCTTTGGACCTTCACATTGACGATGAATCACAGATATCGCATCGCATTTAAATAAAAAAGGCACAATGCCGCCTTAAGTACAAGAATAGAGACTCTTCTTACAGACGGTGTTTTGAGCATTCTCTGTGAGACCAGTATTAGTTTCCGATACACCACTGCAGGTTCAATGTATTCCTTGGACGTACACGTTGATGATGAAACACTGAAATTACATCGGAATTAAATACTAAATGCGCAGTGCCACCTTAAGTGCAAGAAGAGTGAGACTTCTTAGAGTCTGTGCTTTGAACCCTTCCTGTGAGACCAGTATTAGTTTCCGATACACCACTACAGGTTCAATGTATTCCTAGGACGTACACATTGACGATAATCCACTGAATTTACATCGGAATTAAATACAAAAGGCGCAGTGCAACCTTAAGTGCAAGAAGAGTGAGACATCTTAGAGTCTGTGCTTTGATCCTTTCCTGTGAGACCAGTATTAGTTTCCGATACTGCACTGCAGGGTCAATGTATTCCTTGGACCATCACATTGACGATGAAACACAGAAATCGCATCGGAATTAAATACAAAAGGCACAATGCCGCATTAAGTGCAAGAAGAGTGACACTTCTTAGAGTCTGTGCTTTGATCCTTTCCTGTGAGACCAGAATTAGTTTCCGATAAACCACTGCAGGTTCAATGTATTTCTTGGACCTTCACATTTACGATGAAACACAGAAATCGCATCGGAATTAAATACAAAAGGCACAATGCCGCATTAAGTGCAAGAAGAGTGACACTTCTTAGAGTCCGTGCTTTGATCCTTTCCTGTGAGACCAGTATTAGTTTCCGATACACCACTGCAGGTTCAATGTATTCCTTGGACCTTCACATTGACGATGAAACACAGAAATCACATCGGAGGTAAATCCAAAGGCACAATGCCGCCTTAAGTGCTAGAAGAGTGAGACTTCTTAGAATCTGTGCTTTGATCCTTTCCTGTGAGACCAGTATTAGTTTCCGATACACCACTGCAGGTTCAATGTATTCCTTGGACCTACACATTGACGATGAAACACAGATATCGCATCGGAATTAAATACAAAAGGCCAAATGCCGCCCTAAGTACAAGAAGAGAGACTCTTCTTAAAGTCGGTGCTTTGAGCATTCCCTGTGAGACCAGTCTTAGTTTCCGATACACCACTGTAGTTTTAATATATTCCTAGGACATACATGTGGCCGATGAACCACTGAAATTACATCGGAATTAAATACAAAAGGCGCAATGCCGCCTAAAGTGCAAGAAGAGTGAGACTTCTTAGAGTCTGTGCTTTGATCCTTTCCTGTGAGACCAGTATTAGTTTCCGATACACCACTGCAGGTTCAATGTGTTCATTGGACCTTCACATTGACGATGAAACACAGAAATCGCATCGGAATTAAATACAAAAGGCCCAATGCCACCTTAAGTGCAAGAAGAGTGGGACTTCTTAAAGTTGTGCTTTGATCCTTTCCTGTGAGACCAGTATTAGTTTCCGATACACCACTGCAGGTTCAATGTATTCCTTGGACCTTCACATTGATGATAAAACACAGAAATCGCATCGCAATTAAATACGAAAGGCACAATGCCACCTTAAGAACAAGAATAGAGACTCTTCTTACAGTCGGTGTTTTGAGCATTCACAGTAAGGCCAGTATTAGTTTCCGATACACCACTGCAGGTACAATGTATTCATTGGACACACACGTTGACGATGAAACACTGAAATTAGATCAGAATTAAATACAAAAGGCACAATGCAACTTAAGTGCAAGAAGAGTGAGACTTCTTAGAGTCTGTGCTTTGATCCTTTCCTGTGAACCAGTATTAGTTTCCGATACACCACTGCAGGTTCAATGTATTCATTGGACCTTCACATTGATGATGAAACACAGAAATCGCATCGCAGTTAAATACAAAGGGCACAATGCCGCCTTAAGTACAAGATTAGAGACTCTTCTTAAAGTCGGTGCTTTGATCCTTTCCTGTGAGACCAGTATTAGTTTCCGATACATCACTGCAGGTTCAATGTATTCCTTCGACCTTCACATTGACGATGAAACACAGAAATCGCTACGGAGATAAATACAAAAGGCAAAATGCCGCCCTAAGTACAAGAATAGAGACTCTTCTTACATATGGTGTTTTGAGCAATCTCTGTGAGACCAGTATTAGTTTTCCATACACCACTGCAGGTTCAATGTATTGCCTGGACGTACACATTGATGATGCAACACTGAAATTAAATCGGAATTAAATACAAAAGGCACAATGCCGCCTTAAGTGCAAGAAGAGTGAAACTTCTTAGAGTCTGTGCATTGATCCTTTCCTGTGAGACCAGTATTAGTTTCCGATACTCCACTGCAGGTTCAATGTATTCATTGGACATTCACATTGACGATGAACCACAGAAATCGCATCGGAATTAAATACAAAAGGCACAATGCCGCCTTAAGTACAAGAATAGAGACTCTTCTTACAGTCGGTGCTTTGAGCATTCCCTGTGAGACCAGTATTAAATTCCGATACACCACTGCAGGTTCAATGTATTCCATGGACTTTCAAATTGACGATGAAACACAGAAGGCGCATCGGAATTAAATACGGA
Organism: Schistocerca serialis cubense; assembly: GCF_023864345.2. NCBI lineage: Eukaryota > Metazoa > Arthropoda > Insecta > Orthoptera > Acrididae > Schistocerca > Schistocerca serialis. Next base: position 1,069,749,907 of record NC_064640.1, read on the forward strand.
AGGCACAATGGCGCCTAAAGTGCAAGAAGTGTGTGACTTCTTAGAATCTGTGCTTTGATCCTTACCTGTGAGACGAGTATTAGTCTCCGATACACCACTGCAGGTTCAATGTATTCCTTGGACCTTCACATTGAGGATGAAACACAGAAATCGCATCGGAATTAAATACAAAAGGCACAATGCCGCCTTAAGTGCAAGAAGAGTGAGACTTCTTTGAGTCTGTGCTTTGATCCTGTCCTGTGAGACCAGTATTAGTTTCCAATACACCACTGCAGGTTCAATGTATTCCTTGGACTTTCAAATTGACGATGAAATACAGAATTCGCATCGGAATTGAATACAAAAGCACAATGCCGCCTTAAGTACAAGAATAGAGACTCTTCTTACAGTCGGAGCTTTGAGCTTTTCCTTTGAGACCAGTATTAGTTTCTGATACACCACTGCAGGTTCAATGTATTCCTTGGACACAAACGTTGACGATGAAACACTGAAATTAGATCGGAATTAAATACAAAAGGCACAATGCAACTTAAGTGCAAGAAGAGTGAGACTCCTTAGAGTCTGTGTTTTGATCCTTTCCTGTGAGACCAGTATTAGTTTCCGATACACCACTGCAAATTCAATGGATTCCATGGACATTCACATTGACGATGAAACACAGATATCGCAACGGAATTAAATACAAAAGGCGCAATGCCGCCTTAAGTGCAAGAAGAGAGTGACTTCTTAGAGTCTGTGCTTTGATCCTTTCCTGTGGGACCAGTATTAGTTTCGGATAGACCACTGCAGGTTTAATGTATTCCTTTCACCTTCACATTGACGATGAAACACAGAAATCGCATCGGAATTAAATAAAAGGCACAATGCCGCCTTAAGTGCAAGAAAAGTGAGACTTCTTAGAGTCTGTGCTTTGATCCTTTCCTGTGAAACCGGTATTAGTTTCCGATACACCACTGCAGGTTCAATGTATTCCTTGGACCTTCACAATGACGATGAAACACAGAAATCGCATCGGAATTAAATACAAAAGGCACAATGCCGCCCTAAGTACGAGAATAGAGACTCTTCTTACAGTCGGTGATTTGAGCTTTCCCTGTGAGACCAGTATTAGTTTCCGATACACCACTGCAGGTTCAATGTATTCCATGGACATTCACATTGACGATGAAACACAGATATCGCTACGGAATTAAATACTAAAGGCACAATGCCGCTTTAAGTGCAAGAAGAGTGAGACTTCTTAGAGTCTGTCATTTGATCCTTTCCTGTGAGACCAGTATAAGTTTCCGATACACCACTGCCTGTTCAATGTATTCCTTGGGCATACACATTGACGATGAAACACTGAAATTACATCGAAATTAAATACAAATGGCGCAATGCCGCCTAAAGTGCAAGAAGAGTGAGACTTCTTAGAGTCTGTGCTTTGATCCTTTCCTGTGAGACCAGTATTAGTTTCCGATACACCACTGCAGGTTCAATGTGTTCATTGGACCTTCACATTGACGATGAAACACAGAAATCGCATCGGAATTAAATACAAAAGGCCCAATGCCACCTTAAGTGCAAGAAAAGTGGGACTTCTTAAAGTTGTGCTTTGATCCTTTCCTGTGAGACCAGTATTAGTTTCCGATACACCACTGCAGGTTCAATGTATTCCTTGGACCTTCACATTGATGATAAAACACAGAAATCGCATCGCAATTAAATACGAAAGGCACAATGCCACCTTAAGAACAAGAATAGAGACTCTTCTTACAGTCGGTGTTTTGAGCATTCACAGTAACGCCAGTATTAGTTTCCGATTCACCACTGCAGGTACAATGTATTCATTGGACACACACGTTGACGATGAAACACTGAAATTAGATCAGAATTAAATACAAAAGGCACAATGCAACTTAAGTGCAAGAAGAGTGAGACTTCTTAGAGTCTGTGCTTTGATCCTTTCCTGTGAACCAGTATTAGTTTCCGATACACCACTGCAGGTTCAATGTATTCATTGGACCTTCACATTGATGATGAAACACAGAAATCGCATCGCAGTTAAATACAAAGGGCACAATGCCGCCTTAAGTACAAGATTAGAGACTCTTCTTACAGTCGGTGCTTTGATCCTTTCCTGTGAGACCAGTATTAGTTTCCGATACATCACTGCGGGTTCAATGTATTCCTTCGACCTTCACATTGACGATGAAACACAGAAATCGCTACGGAATTAAATACAAAAGGCAAAATGCCGCCCTAAGTACAAGAATAGAGACTCTTCTTACATATGGTGTTTTGAGCAATCTCTGTGAGACCAGTATTAGTTTTCCATACACCACTGCAGGTTCAATGTATTGCCTGGACGTACACATTGATGATGCAACACTGAAATTAGATCGGAATTAAATACAAAAGGCACAATGCCGCCTTAAGTGCAAGAAGAGTGAAACTTCTTAGAGTCTGTGCATTGATCCTTTCCTGTGAGACCAGTATTAGTTTCCGATACTCCACTGCAGGTTCAATGTATTCATTGGACATTCACATTGACGATGAACCACAGAAATCGCATCGGAATTAAATACAAAAGGCACAATGCCGCCTTAAGTACAAGAATAGAGACTCTTCTTACAGTCGGTGCTTTGAGCATTCCCTGTGAGACCAGTATTAGTTTCCAATACACCACTGCAGGTTCAATGTATTCCTTGGACCTTCACATTGACGATGAAACACAGTAATCGCGTCGGAATTAAATACAAAAGGCACAGTGCAGCCTTAAGTACAAAAATAGAGACTCTTCTTACAGTCGGTGTTTTGAGCATTCCCTGTAAGACCAGTATTAAATTCCGATACACCACTGCAGGTTCAATGTATTCCATGGACCTTCACATTGAGGATGAAACACAGAAATCGCATCGGAATTAAATACAAAAGGCACAATGCCGCCTTAAGTGCAAGAAGAGTGAGACATCTTTGAGTCTGTGCTTTGATCCTTTCCTGTGAGACCAGTATTAGTTTCCGATACACCACTGCAGGTTCAATGTATTCCTTGGACTTTCAAATTGACGATGAAATACAGAATTCGCATCGGAATTAAATACAAAAGCACAATGCCGCCCTAAGTACGAGAATAGAGACTCTTCTTACAGTCGGTGATTTGAGCTTTCCCTGTGAGACCAGTATTAGTTTCCGATACACCACTGCAGGTTCAATGTATTCCATGGACATTCACATTGACGATGAAACACAGATATCGCTACGGAATTAAATACTAAAGGCACAATGCCGCCTTAAGTGCAAGAAGAGTGAGACTTCTTAGAGTCTGTCATTTGATCCTTTCCTGTGAGACCAGTATTAGTTTCCGATACACCACTGCCGGTTCAATGTATTCCTTGGGCATACACATTGACGATGAAACACTGAAATTACATCGAAATTAAATACAAATGGCACAATGCCGACTTAAGTGCAAGAAGAGTGTGACTTCTTAGAGTCTGTGCTTTGATCCTTTCCTGTGAGACCAGTATTAGTTTCCGATACACCACTGCAAGGTTCAATGTGTTCCTTGGACCTTCACATTGACGATGAAACTCAGATATCACATCGGAATTAAATACAAAAAGGCACAATGCCTCTATAAGTACAAGAATAGAGACTCTTCATACAGTCGGTGCTTTGACCGTTCCCTGTGAGACCAGTATTAGTTTCCGATACACCACTGCTGGTTCAATGTATTCCTTGGACATACACATTGACAATGAAACACTGAAATTACATCGGAATTTAATACAAAAGCCACAATGCCACCTTAAGTGCAGGAAGAGTGAGACTTCGTAGATTCTGTCATTTGATCCTTTCCTGTGAGACCAGTATTAGTTTCCGATACACCACTGCCGGTTCAATGTATTCCTTGGACATACACGTTGACGATGAAACACTGAAATAACATCGAAATTAAATACAAAAGGCACAATGCCGACTTAAGTGCAAGAAGAGTGAGACTTCTTAGAGTCTGTGCTTTGATCATTTCCTGTGAGACCAGTATTAGTTTCCGATACACCACTGCAGGTTCAATTTATTCCTTGGACATTCACATTGGCGATGAAACACAGAAATCGCATCGGAACTAAATACAAAAGACAACATGCCGCCTTAAGTACAAGAATACTCTGCTTGCAGTCGGTGCTTTGAGCATTCCCTGTGAGACCAGTATTAGTTTCCGATAGCCCATTGCAGGTTCAATGTATTCCTTGGACATACACATTGACGATGAAACACATAAATCGCAACGGAATTAAATACAAAAGGCACAATGCCGCCTTAAGTACAAGATTAGAGACTCTTCCTACAGTCGGTGCTTAGAGCATTCCCTGTGAGACCACTATTAGCTTCCGATACACCCCTGCAGGTTCAATGTTTTCCTTGGACATACACATTGACGATGAAACACAGTAATCGCATCGGAATTAAATAAAAGAGGCCCCATGCCGCCTTAAGTGCAAGTAGAGTGAGACTTCTTAGAGTCTGTGCTTTGATCCTTTCCTGTGAGACCAGTATTAGTTTCCGATACACCACTGCAGGTTCAATGTATTAGTTGGACCTTCACATTGACGATGAATCACAGAAATCGCATCGGAATTAAATACAAAAGGCTCATTGCAAAACTAAGTGCAAGAAGAGTGAGACAGCTTAGAGTCTGTGCTTTGATAATTTCCTGTGAGACCAGTATTAGTTTCCGATGCACCACTGCAGGTTCAATGTATTCCTTGTACATACACATTGACGATGAAACACAGAAATCGCATCGGAATTAAACACGAAAGGCACAATGCCGCCTTAACTACAAGAATAGAGCCTCTTCTAACAGTCGGTGCTTTGAGCATTCCCTGTGCGGCCTGTATTAGTTTCCGATACACCACTGCCTGTTCAATGTATTCCTTGGACCTTCACATTGACGATGATACATAGAAATCGCATCGGAATTAAATTCAAAAGGCACAATGCCGCTTTAAGTACAAGAATAGAGACTCTTCTTACAGCCGGTGATTTGAGCATTCCCTGTGAGACCAGTATTATGTTCCGATGCACCACTGCAGGTTCAATGAATTCCTTGGACATACACATTGGCGATGAAACACAGATATCGCATCGGAATTAAATACAAAAGGCACAATGCCGCCCTAAGTACAAGAATAGAGACTCTTCTTACAGTCGGTGCTTTGCGCATTCCCTGTGAGACCAGTATTAGTTTCCGATACACCTCTGCAGGTTCAATGTATTCCTTGGACATACACATTGACGATGAAACACAGAAATCGCATCGGAATTAAATACCAAAGGCACAATGCCGCCTTAAGTACGAGGATAGAGACTCATCTTACAGTCGGTGCTTTGAGCATTCCCTGTTGGACCTGTATTAGTTTCCGATACACCACTGCAGGTTCAATGTATTGCTTGAACCTTCACATTGATGATGAAACACAGAAATCGCATCGCAATTAAATACAAAAGGCACATTGCCGCCTTAAGTGCAAGAAGAGTGGGACTTCTTAGAGTCTGTGCTTTGATCCTTTCCTGTGTGACCAGAATTAATTTCCGATACACCACTGTAGGTTCAATGTATTCATTGGACATACACGTTGACGATGAAACACTGAAATTAGATCGGAATTAAATATAAAGGCACAACGCGACTTAAGTGCAAGAAGAGTGAGACTTCTTAGAGTCTGTGCCTTGAACCTTTCCTGTGAGACCAGTATTAGTTTCCGATACACCACTGCAGGTTCAATGTATTCCTTCGACATTATCATTGACGATGAAACACAGATATCTCATCGGTATTAAATACGAAAGGCACAATGCCGCTTTAAGTGCAAGAAGAGTGTTACTCCTTAGAGTCTGTGCTTCGGTCCTTTCCTGTGAGACCAGTATTTGTTTCCGACACACCACTGCAGGTTCAATGTATTCCTTGGACATATTAATTGACGATGAAACACTGAAATTAAAGTGGAATTGAATACAAAACACACAATGCCGCCATAAGTGCAAGAAGAGTGGACTTCTTAGAGTTTGTGCTTTGATCCTTTCCTGTGAGACCAGTATTAGTTTCCGATACACCACTGCAGGTTCAATGTATTCCTAGGACACTACACATTGACGATATACCACTGAAATTACATCGGAATTAAATACAAAAGGCGCAGTGCCACCTTAAGTGCAAGAAGAGTGAGACTTCTTAGAGTCTCTGCTTTGATTATTTCCTGTGAGAACAGTATTAGTTTCCGTTACTCCACTGCAGGGTCAATGTTTTCCTTGGACCTTCAAATTGACGATGAAACACAGAAATCGCATCGGAATTAAATACAAAAGGCACAATGCCGCATTAAGTGCAAGAAGAGTGGCACTTCTTAGAGTCTGTGCTTTGATCCTTTCCTGTGAGACCAGCATTAGTATCCGATAAACCACTGCAGGTTCAATGTAATCCATGGACCTTCACATTGACGAAGTAACACAGAAATCTCATCGGAGATAAATCCAAAGGCACAATGCCGCCTTAAGTGCAAGAAGAGCGATACTTCTTAGAGTCTGTGCTTTGATCCTTTCCTGTGAGACCAGTATTAGTTTCCGATACACCACTGCAGGTTCAATGCATTCCTTGGACATACACATGGACGATGAAACACAGGAATCGCATCGGAATTAAATACATAAGCCACAATGCCGTCTTAAGTGCAAGAAGAGTGAGACTTCTTAGAGTCTGTGCTTTGATCCTCTCCTGTGAGACCAGTATCAGTTTCCGATACACCACTGCAAGTGCAATGAATTCCTTGGACCTTCACATTGATGATGAAACACAGAAATCGCATCGCAATTGAATACAAAAGGCACAATGCCGCCTTAAGTACAAGAATAGAGATTCTTCTTACAGTCGGTGCTTTGATCCTTTCCTATGAGACCAGTATTAGTTTCCGATACATCACTGCAGGTTCAATGTGTTCCTTCGACCTCCACATTCACGATGAAACACAGAAATCGCATCGGAATTAAATACAAAAGGCGCAATGCCGCCTTAAATGCAAGAAGAGTGAGACTTCTTAGAGTCTGTGCTTTGATCCTTTCCTGTGAGACCAGCATTAGTTTCCGATAAACCACTGCAGGTTCAATGTAATCCTTGGACCTTCACATTGACGAAGTAACACAGAAATCTCATCGGAGATAAATCCAAAGGCACAATGCCGCCTTAAGTGCAAGAAGAGTGATACTTCTTAGAGTCTGTGCTTTGATCCTTTCCTGTGAGACCAGTATTAGTTTCCGATACACCACTGCAGGTTCAATGCATTCCTTGGACATACACATGGACGATGAAACACAGGAATCGCATCGGAATTAAATACAAAAGGCGCAGTGCCACCTTAACTGCAAGAAGAGTGAGACTTCTTAGAGTCTGTGCTTTGATCCTTTCCTGTGAGACCAGTATTAGTTTCCGATACTCCACTGCAGGGTCAATGTATTCCTTGGACCTTTACATTGACGATGAAACACAGAAATTGCATCGGAATTAAATACAAAAGGCACAATGCCTCATTAAGTGCAAGAAGAGTGACACTTCATAGAGTCTGTGCTTTGATCCTTTCCTGTGAGACCAGTATTAGTTTCCGATAAACCACTGCAGGTTCAATGTTTTCCTTGGACGTTCACATTGACGATAAAACACAGAAATCACATCGGAGATAAATCCAAAGGCACAATGCCGCCTTAAGTGCAAGAAGAGTGAGACTTCTTAGAGTCTGTGCTTTGATCCTTTCCTGTGACACCAGTATTAGTTTCCGATACACCACTGCTGTTTCAATGTATTCCTAGGACATACACGTCGCCGATGAACCACTGAAATTACATCGGAATTATATACAAAAGGCGCAATGCCGTCTTAAGTGCAAGAAGAGTGTGACTTCTTAGAGTCTGTGCTTTGATCTTTTCCTGTGAGACCAGTATTAGTTTGAGATACACCACTGCAGTTTCAATGTGTTCTTTGGACCTTCACATTGACGATGAATCACAGATATCGCATGGGAATTAAATACAAAACGCACAATGCCGCCTTAAGTACAAGAATAGAGACTCTTCTTACAGACGGTGTTTTGAGCATTCTCTGTGAGACCAGTATTAGTTTCCGATATACCACTGCAGGTTCAATGTATTCCTAGGACGTACACATTGACGATAATCCACTGAAATTACATCGGAATTAAATACAAAAGGCGCAGTGCAACCTTAAGTGCAAGAAGAGTGAGACTTCTTAGAGTCTGTGCTTTGATCCTTTCCTGTGACACCAGTATTAGTTTCCAATACTCCACTGCAGGGTCAATGTATTCCTTGGACCTTCACATTGACGATGAAACACAGAAATCGCATCGGAATTAAATACAAAAGGCACAATGCCGCATTAAGTGCAAGAAGAGTGACACTTCTTAGAGTCTGTGCTTTGATCCTTTCCTGTGAGACCAGAATTAGTTTCCGATAAATCACTGCAGGTTCAATGTATTTCTTGGACCTTCAAATTGACGATGAAACACATAAATCGCATCGGAATTAAATACAAAAGGCACAATGCCGCCTTAAGTGCACGGAGAGTGAGACTTCTTAGAGTCTGTGCTTTGATCCTCTCCTGTGAGACCAGTATTAGTTTCCGATACACCACTGCAGGTTCAATGTATTTCTTCGACCTTCACATTGACGATGAAACACAGAAATCGCATCGGAATGAAATACAAAAGGCAAAATGCCGCCTTAATAGTGACTCTTCTTAAAAAGAATAGAGACTCTTCTTAAAGTCGGTACTTTGAGCATTCCCTGTGAGACCAGTCTTAGTTTCAAATACACCACTGCAGGTTCAATGTATTCCTAGGACATACACGTTGCCGATGAACCACTGAAATTACATCGGAATTGAATACAAAAGGCGCAATGCCGCCTCAAGTGCAAGAAGAGTGTGACTTCTTAGAGTCAGTGCTTTGATCCTTTCCTGTGAGACCAGTATTAGTTTGAGATACACCACTGCAGTTTCAATGTGTTCTTTGGACCTTCACATTGACGATGAATCACAGATATCGCATCGGAATTAAATACAAAAGGCACAATGCCGCCTTAAGCACAAGAATAGAGACTCTTCTTACAGACGGTGTTTTGAGCATTCTCTGTGAGACCAGTATTAGTTTCCGATACACCACTGCAGGTTCAATGTATTCCTTGGACGTACACGTTGATGATGAAACACTGAAATTAGATCGGAATTAAATACAAAGTGCACAATGCCGCCTTAAATGCGAGAAGAGTGAGACTTCTTAGAGTCTGTGCTTTGATCCTTTCCTGTGACACCAGTATTAGTTTCCGATACACAACTGCAGATTCAATGTATTCCTTGGACCTTCACATTGACGAAGAAACATAGAAATCGCATCGGAATTTAATACAAAAGGCACAATGCGACTTAAGTGCAAGAAAAGTGAGACTTCTCAGAGTCTGTGCTTTGATCCTTTCCTGTGAGACCAGTATTAGTTTCCGATACACCACTGCAGGTTTAATGTATACCTTGGACATTAACATTGACGATGAAACACCGATATCTCATCGGTATTAAATTCCAAAGGCACAATGACGCTTTAAGTGCAAGAAGAGTGTGACTTCTTAGAGTCTGTGCTTTGGTCCTTTTCTGTGAGACCAGTATTAGTTTCCGATACTCCACTACAGGGTCAATGTATTCCTTGGACTTTCACATTGACGATGAAACACAGAAATCGCATCGGAATTAAATACAAAAGGCACAATGCCGCATTAAGTGCAAGAAGAGTGACACTTCTTAGAGTCTGTGCTTTGATCATTTCCTGTGAGACCAGAAACTGTTTCCGATAAACCACTGCAGGTTCAATGTATTTCTTGGACCTTCACTTTGACGATGAAACACAGAAATCGCATCGGAATTAAATACAAAAGGCACAATGCCGCATTAAGTGCAAGAAGAGTGACACTTCTTAGAGTCGGTGAGTTGATCCTTTCCTGTGAGACTAGTATTAGTTTCCGATAAACCACTGCAGGTTCAATGTATTCCTTGGACCTTCACATTGACGATGAAACACAGAAATCACATCGGAGGTAAATCCAAAGGCACAATGCCGCCTTAAGTGCAAGAAGAGTGAGACTTCTTAGAATCTGTGCTTTGATCCTATCCTGTGAGACCAGTATTAGTTTCCGATACACCACTGCAGGTTCAATGTATTCCTTGGACATACACATTGACTATGAAACACAGAAATCGCATCGTAATTAAATACAAAAAGCCAAATGCCGCCCTAAGTACAAGAATAGAGTCTCTTCTTTAAGTCGGTGCTTTGAGCATTCCCTGTGAGACCAGTCTTAGTTTCCGATACACCACTGCAGTTTCAATGTATTCCTAGGACATACATGTTGCCGATGAACCACTGAAATTACATCGGAATTAAATACAAAAGTCGCAATGCCGCCTTAAGTGCAAGAAGAGTGAGACTTCTTAGAGTCTGTGCTTTGATCCTTTCCTGTGAAACCAGTATTAGTTTCCGATACACCACTGCAGGTTCAATGTCTTCATTGGACCTTCACATTGACGATGAAACACAGAATTCGCATCGGAATTAAATACAAAAGGCACAATGCCACCTTAAGTGCAAGAAGAGTGGGACTTCTTAAAGTTGTGCTTTGATCCTTTCCTGTGAGACCAGTATTAGTTTCCGATACACCACTGCAGGTTCAATGTATTCCTTGGACCTTCACATTGATGATGAAACACAGAAATCGCATCGCAATTAAATACGAAAAGCACAATGCCACCTAAAGAACAAGAATAGAGACTCTTATTACAGTCGGTGCTTTGAGCATTCATCTGAGAGGCCAGTATTAGTTTCCGATACACCACTGCACGTACAATGTATTCATTGGACACACTCGTTGACGATGAAACACTGAAATTAGATCAGAATTAAATACAAAAGTCACAATGCAACTTAAGTGCAAGAAGAGTGAGACTTCTTAGAGTCTGTGCTTTGATCCATTCCTGTGAGACGAGTATTAGTTTCCGATACACCACTGCAGGTTCAATGTATTCCTTGGACCTTCACATTGAGGATGAAACACAGAAGGAGCATCGGAATTAAATACGGAAGGCACAATGGCGCCTAAAGTGCAAGAAGAGTGTGACTTCTTAGAGTCTGTGCTTTGATCCATTCCTGTGAGACGAGTATTAGTTTCCGATACACCACTGCAGGTTCAATGTATTCCTTGGACCTTCACATTGAGGATGAAACACAGAAAACGCATCGGAATTAAATACAAAAGGCACAATGCCGCCTTAAGTGCAAGAAGAGTGAGACTTCATTGAGTCTGTGCTTTGATCCGTTCCTGTGACACCAGTATTAGTTTCCGATACACCACTGCAGGTTCAATGTATTCCTTGGACTTTCAAATTGACGATGAAATACAGAATTCGCATCGGAATTAAATACAAAAGGACAATGCCGCCTTAAGTACAAGAATAGAGACTCTTCTTACAGTCGGTGCTTTGAGCTTTCCCTGTGAGACCAGTATTAGTTTCCGATACACCACTGCAGGTTCAATGTATTCCTTGGACACAAACGTTGACGATGAAACACTGAAATTAGATCGGAATTAAATACAAAAGGCACAATGCAACATAAGTGCTTGAAGAGTGAGACATCTTAGAGGCTGTGTTTTGATACTTTCCTGTGAACCAGTTTTAGTTTCCGATACACCACTGCAGGTTCAATGTATTCCTTGGACCTTCACAATGACGATGAAACACAGAAATCGCATCGGAAATAAATACAAAAGGCACAATGCCGCCTTAAGTGCAAGAAGAGTGAGACTCCTTAGAGTCTGTGTTTTGATCCATTCCTGTGAGACCAGTATTAGTTTCCGATACACCACTGCAAATTCAATGGATTCCATGGACATTCACATTGACGATGAAACACAGATATCGCAACGGAATTAATTACAAAAGGCACAATGCCGCCTTAAGTGCAAGAAGAGTGTGACTTCTTAGAGTCTGTGCTTTGATCCTTTCCTGTGGGACCAGTATTAGTTTCGGATAAAGCACTGCAGGTTTAATGTATTCCTTGGACCTTCACATTGACGATGAAACACAGAAATCGGATCGGAATTAAATAAAAGGCACAATGTCGCCTTAGGTGAAAGAAAAGTGAGACTTCTTAGAGTCTGTGCTTTGATCATTTCCTGTGAGACCAGTATTAGTTTCCGATACACCACTGCAGGTTCAATGTATTCCTTGGACCTTCACATTGACGATGATACAGAGAAATCGCATCGGAATTAAATAAAAGAGGCCCCATGCCGCCTTAAGTGCAAGTGGAGTGAGACTTCTTAGAGCCTGTGCTTTGATCCTTTCCTGTGAGACCAGTATTAGTTTCCGATACACCACTGCAGGTTCAATGTATTAGTTGGACCTTCACATTGACGATGAATCACAGAAATCGCATCGGAATTAAATACAAAAGGCTCATTGCAACCCTAAGTGCAAGAAGAGTGAGACAGCTTAGAGTCTGTGCTTTGATTATTTCCTGTGAGACCAGTATTAGTTTCCGATGCACCACTGCAGGTTCAATGTATTCCTTGTACATACACATTGACGATGAAACACAGAAATCGCATCGGAATTAAATACAAAAGGCACAATGCCGCCTTAAGTACAAGAATAGAGACTCTTCTTACAGTCGGTGTTTTGAGCATTCTCTGTGAGACCAGTATTAGTTTCCGATTCACCACTGCAGGTTCAATGTATTCCTTGGACGTACAACTTGGTGATGAAAAACTGAAATTTGATCGGAATTAATTACAAAAGGCACAATGCCGCCTTAAGTGCTAGGAGAGTGAGACTTCTGAAAGTCTGTGCTTTGATCGTTTCCTGTGAGACAAGTATTAGTTTCCGATACACCACTGTAGGTTCAATGTATTCCTTGGACCTTCACATTGGCGATGAAACACAGAAATCGCATCGTAATTATATACAAAAGGCCCAATGCCGCTTTAAGTGCAAGAAGAGTGAGACTTCTTAGAGTCTGTGCTTTGATACTTTCCAGTGAGACCAGTATTAATTTCCGATACACCACTGCAGGTTCAATGTATTCCTTGGACCTTCACATTGACGATGAAACACAGAAATCGCATCGGAATTAAATTCTAAAGGCACAATGCCGCCTTAAGTACAAGAATAGAGCCTCTTCTAACAGTCGGTGCTTTGAGCATTCCCTGTGAGACCTGTATTAGCTTCCGATACACCACTGCCGGTTCAGTGTATTCCTGGGACCTTCACATTGATGATGAAACACAGAAATCGCATCGCAATTAAATACAAAAGGCACAATGCCGCCTTAGGTACACGAATAGAGACTCTTCTTACAGTCGGTGCTTTGAGCATTCCCTGAGAGACCAGTATTAGTTTCCGATACACCACTGCCGGTTCAATGTATTCCTTGGACACAAACGTTGATGAAACACTGAAATTGGATCGGTATTAAATAGAAAAGGCACTATGCAACTTAAGTGCAAGAAGAGTGAGACTTCTTAGAGATGTGTTTTGATCCTTTCCTGTGAACCAGTTTTAGTTTCCGATACACCACTGCAGGTACAATGTATTCATTGGACCCTCACATTGACGATGAAACACAGATATCGCATCGTACTTAAATACAAAATGCACAATGCCGCCTTAAGTGCAAGAAGAGTGAGACTCCTTAGAGTCTGTGTTTTGATCCTTTCCTGTGAGACCAGTATTAGTTTCCGATACACAACTGCAAATTCAATGTATTCCATGGACATTCTCATTGACGATGAAACACAGATATCGCAACGGAATTAAATACAAAAGGCACAATGCAGCCTTAAGTGCAAGAAGAGTGTGACCTATTAGAGTCTGTGCTTTGATCCTTTCCTGTGAGACCAGTATTAGTTTCCGATACACCACTGCGGGGATTAGTGTATTCCCTGGACCTTCACATTGACGATGAAATACAGAAATCGCATCGCAATTAAGTACAAAAGGCACAATGCCGCCTTAAGTGCAAGAAGATCGAGACTTCTTAGAGTCTGTGCTTTGATCCTTTCCTGTGAGACCGGTATTAGGTTCCGATACACCACTGCAGGTTCAATGTGTACCTTGGACCTTCACATTGACGATGAAACACAGATATCACATCGGAATTAAGTACAAAAAGGCACAATGCCGCTTTAAGTACAAGAATAGAGACTCTTCATACAGTCGGTGCTTTGACCGTTCCCTGTGAGACCAGTATTAGTTTCCGATACACCACTGCTGGTTCAATGTATTCCTTGGACATACACATTGACGATGAAACACTGAAATTACATCGGAATTAATACAAAAGCCACAATGCCTTCTTAAGTGCAAGAAGAGTGAGACTTCTTGGAGTCTCTCATTTGATCCTTTCCTGTGAGACCAGTATTATTTTCCGATACACCACTGCCGGTTCAATGTATTCCTTGGACATACACATTGACGATGAAACACGGAAATTACATCGAAATTAAATACAAAAGGCACAATGCCGACTTAAGTGCAAGAGGAGTGAGACTTCTTAGAGTCTGTTTTTTGATCATTTCCTGTGAGACCAGTATTAGTTTCCGATACACCACTTCCGGTTCAATGTATTCCTTGGACCTTCACATTGACGATGAAACACGGAAATCGCATCAGAATTAAATACAAAAGACACAATGCCGCCTTAAGTACAAGCATAGAGACTGTTCTTACAGTCGGTGCTTTGAGCATTCCCTGTGAGACCAGTATTAGTTTCCGATAGCCCATTGCAGGTTCAATGAATTCCTTGGACATACACATTGACGATGAAACACAGGTATCGCATCGGAATTAAATACAAAAGGCTCATTGCATCCTCAAGGGCAAGAAGAGTGAGACGTCTTAGAGTCTGTGCTTTGATCCATTCCTGAGAGACCAGTATTAGTTTCCGATACACCACTGCAGGTTCAATGTATTCCTTGAACTTTCACATTGATGATGAAACATAGAAATCGCATCGCAATTAAATACAAAAGGCACAATGCCGCCTTAAGTGCAAGAAGAGTGGGACTTCTTATAGTCTGTGGTTTGATCCTTTCCTATTAACCAGTATTAGTTTTCGATACACCATTGCAGGTTCTATGTATTCCTTGGACCTTCACATTGATGATGAAACACAGAAATCGCATCGCAATTAACCCTGCTGTTCTGTTCACTTTTACTTGACATATATACTGTTCGGGTCAATATGACCCGACATATCAAAATGCTTTAGAAACATAAATTTTGGTACAGTTTTAGCTATCGACATTGTTGTTCTATTCCAGTACCTTGTTAGTAATAATAATAATAATAATAATAATAATAATAATGGTAATAATAATAATAATAACAATGCATACAACTTTATTGAGGGATATTTTTCATTTAAATATGCACATAAATTTGAAACAACAGACAGTTTCCATTACAGGCATTCAACTTAGAAAGCACTACAGTTTTTCCATACTTCTATTCTTATTGTTGACAGTTTAGACGTAAGTATTGACATTTTCTAACAACAGACAGTTGTCATTACAGATATTCATCTTAGAGCACACTACAGTACAGAACACACTACAGTTTTTTTATTACATTCCAACATAGAAAGCACTACAACTTTAGAATCCTCTCTTCTTACTGATTGTAGTTTAGGCACAAGTATTCACATAAATTTGAAACAACAGAATTTTCAATACAATCATCTTATAAAATACTACAGTTCTTTTCTTACTGCTTGCACTGTGGACACAAGTAGGTTACATGTTTCTTGCAAATATGTTTACTACATTTTCCACACACCATGTTTGTTTTATTGTCATTACTTGATGGACAGAACTTACAGCGTGCACGTTTTGTAGATTTTCTTGTTGTTACCGATTCTGACACACCACCCACATCATTCGGGTTTTGGATGCTTGTGACCATTCTCAAAGAATCTTCTGTTCTTGGGAAATGCGTTCTTGATGCAATATGTTCTTTTATCAGTGACTTTCCAAGTTCCTCCAAGAATATTCTCCTTCTAGTCAATTTGCTTGCATTCCAATTAGGGTCAACCGAAATCCACAAAACGTATGCATTATAAGCAGAAACATCAAGAATATTGTAGAAAACTATCATTGGCCACCTATTACTTTTTCGTTTGCATGTATATGTACCTAATAACTGATCAAGCGTGTCTACAGCACCTTTGGTTGAATTATAGTCCAAAATCATTTTTGGCTTCTTATCAGCCCTGTCACTGATTTCCGCATCATGGTGGAGAGTGCTCATAAGTACAACATTCTTGTGTCTCTTAGGAATATAATTAACCACAGTAGTGTCATTTGTGAAGTAAAATGAAGAGCTGTGTACCTCCTTGTTGGTCATTTTGTGTGGAAGCTCCGGCTTATTTTTCCGTATAGTTCCCAACATAGTCAATTTCCTTTTCAGAAGCAGCTGCCCCAAATTGTACGACGTAAAAAAGTTGTCACACGTGATATTCTGACCACGTAACTCAGAAGTGAGATCAGATACCACCCTCATTCCCTGATTTCTTTCTGGTGCCGCTCCACTCACCTTTCCTGTATAAATTTGGGCTTTCAGTACGTATGAAGTTTTGCTGTCACACATGGTCCATATTTTGATCCCATATTTTGCCGGTTTACTTGGGATATACTGCTTGAATGGACAGCGACCTCTAAATGCTACTAACTGCTCGTCAACAGTAACATTTTCTCCTGGATTATACAGTTTAGGAAGGACCTCTACCCACTTCTCCCAAATACTACGAATTGCGGCAAGTTTGTCAGTACGTCGTCTTTCCTCTCTAGTAGATTTCTTGTCAAATCGCAGGACACGTGATATCTTACAGAATGTTTCATGAGACATGGTTGCTCGAAATATGTTTCGCCCAGTATCTTTATCCCACAAACTTTTTGTAGACTCCCCATGAGATCGATATACACCCGCTAGGAGTAAGAGTCCTAAGTATGCATGGAAAACAGAACCATCAATATCTGTCCACTGTTCACCATAAACTCGCTGCCCTTCAATATTTGTCATCTCTATTATTTCATTTTGAAGCGCTGTGTGAAATACTGCTTCAAATGAACATTTTACATCAGATATTCTGCTGACTGCATACCTGGTAACTCCTGGGGTACTCTTGATGATGTTCGAAGCTGGTAGGCGACCATGTTGTGCTGGTGGATGCAACTGCCATTCTATATTCCCATTTTTAGAAAGAAAAGTCTCTACACTATTTTGTATGGGCTGTGGACTGTCGTAACTGTCATCGGAACACTCGCTTTCAGATGCATTGCTGATGTGATCTTCAAACTCAGAAAGTGATCCTTCATCTGGTGAGGCATTTACTATTTCTTCCAACTCACGATCATTCAATGGTCTCATCGCCATGGTGTCACAAGTCAAACTGGGCAGAAACAAAGCATTCCAATTATTGAGAACTGCCAATTATTATTTCCTGGGGAAAGCAACAAACAAGCCCATTGTTGTGAACGCATGGAGCTTTAGGTGATTGTTGAGAGTAAGTTGGAATGATGCAGTCACTATTCCCACACAACACAACAAAAATAATTTTCGCCATTTCCAGATTTTAGAAATAAATACGAGTTACACTAAACATATTTGTGTCGGGTCATTATGACCCGAACATTACATATGCAACTATTACAGTTGAAGCCCAAACTTCTTAAACTTTTTTAAAACCTTTTAAAACACATGCTGCTCATCCATTTTCAGACAAAGTCACAAAGTTTCATAAATATATATTGGTATTTACATAATGTAAAATAACGTTCATATTCGTTTCGGGTCATATAGACCCGAACAGAACAGCAGGGTTAAATACAAAAGGCACAATGCCGCCTTAAGTACACGAATAGAGACTCTTCTTACAGTCGGTGCTTTGAGCATTCCCTGAGAGACCAGTATTAGTTTCCGATACACCACTGCAGGTTCAGTGTATTCCTTGGACACAAACGTTGACGATAAAACACAGAAATCGCATCGTAATTAAATACAAAAGGCACAATGCCGCCTTAAGTGCAAGAAGAGTGAGACTCCTTAGAGTCTGTGTTTTGATCCTTTCCTGTAAGACCAGTATTAGTTTCCGATACACCACTGCAGGTTCAATGTATTCCTTGGACCTTCACATTGACGATGAAACACAGAAATCGCATCGGAATTAAATACAAAAGACACAATGCCGCCTTAAGTACATGTATAGAGACTCTTCTTACAGTCGGTGCTTTGAGCATTCCCTGTGAGACCAGTATTAGTTTTCGATAGCCCATTGCAGGTTCAATGTATTAATTGGACATACACATTGACGATGAAACACAGAAATCGCATCGGAATTAAATACAAAAGGCACAATGCCGCCTTAAGTACAAGTATAGAGACCCTTCTTACAGTCGGTGTTTTGAGCATTTCCTGTGAGACAAGTATTTGTTTCCGATACACCACTGCAGGTTCAATGTATTCCGTGGACCTTCACATTGACGATGAAACAAAGAAATCGCATCGGAATAAAATTCAAAAGGCTCAATGCAACCTGAAGTGCAAGAAGAGTGAGACGTCTTAGAGTCTGGGCTTTGATCCTTTCCTGTGAGACCAGTATTAGTTTCCGATGCACCACTGCAGGTTCAATGTATTCCTTGGACACACACATTGACGAACAAACACAGAAATCGCAACGGAATTAAATACAAAAGGCACAATGCCGCCTTAAGTACAAGAATAGATACTCTTCCTACAGTCGGTGGTTAGAGCATTCCCTGTGAGACCAGTATTAGCTTCCGATACACCACTGCAGGTTCAATGTTTTCCTTGGACATACACATTGACGACGAAACACAGAAATCGCACCGGAATTAAATAAAAGAGGCTCCATGCCGCCTTAAGTGCAAGTAGAGTGAGACTTCTTAGAGTCTGTGCTTTGATCATTTCCTGTGAGACCAGAATTAGTTTCCGATACACCAATGCAGGTTCAATGTATTCCTTGGACCTTCACATTGACGATGAAACACAGAAATCGCATCGCAATTAAATACAAAAGGCATCAATGCCTCCTTAAGTACAAGGATAGAGACTCTTCTTACAGTCGGTGCTTTAAGCATTCTCTGTGAGACCAGTATTATTTTCCGATACACCACTGCAGGTTCAATGTATTCCATGGACGTACAAGTTGGTGATGAAAAACTGAAATTAGATCGGAATTAAATACAAAAGGCACAATGCCGCCATAAGTGCAAGGAGAGCGGGACTTCTGAGAGTCTGTGCTTTGATCCTTTCCTGTGAGACAAGTATTAGTTTCCGATACACCACTGTAGGTTCAATGTATTCCTTGGACCTACACATTGGCGATGAAACACAGAAATCGCAACGTAATTAAATACAAAAGGCACAATGCCGCCTTAAGTTCAAGAATAGAGACTCTTCTAACAGTCGGTGCTTTGAGCATTCCCTGTGAGACCTGTATTAGTTTCCGATACACCACTGCCGGTTCAATGTTTTTTTTGGACCTTCACATTGACGATGATACAGAGATATCTCATCGGAATTAAATACAAAAGGCACAATGCCTCCTTAAGTACAAGGATAGAGACGATTCTTACAGTCGGTGTTTTGGGCATTCCCTGTGAGACCAGTATTAGGTTCCGATGCACCACTGCAGGTTCAATGAATTCCTTGGACATACACATTGATGATGAAACACAGAAATCGCATCAGAATTAAATACAAAAGGCTCATTGCATCCTTAAGTGCAAGAAGAGTGAGACGTCTTAGAGTCTGTGCTTTGATACATTCCTGAGAGACCAGTATTAGTTTCCGATACACCACTGCAGGTTCAATGTATTCCTTGGACCTTCACATTGACGATGAAACACAGAAATCGCATCGGAATTTAATACAAAAGGCACATTGCCGCCTTAAGTGCAAGAAGAGTGAGACTTCTTAGAGTCTGTGCTTTGATCCTTTCCTTCGAGACCGGTATTAGTTTCCGATACACCACTGCAGGTTCAATGTATTCCTTGGACCTTCACAATGACGATGAAACACTGAAATCGCATCGGAATTAAATACAAAAGGCACAAAGGCGCCTTAAATACAAGAATAGAGACTCTTCTTACAGTCTGTGTTTTGAGCTTTCCCTGTGAGACCAGTATTAGTTTCCGATACACCACTGCAGGTTCAATGTATTCCCTGGACCTTCGTATTGACGATGAAACACAGAAATCGCATCGGAATTAAATACAAAAAGCACAATGCCGCCTTAAGTGCAAGACGAGTGAGACTTCTTAGAGTCTGTGCTTTGATCCTTTCCTATGAGACCAGTATTAGTTTCCGACACACCACTGCAGGTTCAATGTATTCCTTGGACTTTCACATTGACGATGAAACACAGAAATCGCATCGTATTTAAATAACAAAGGCACAATGCCGCCTTTAGTACAAGAATAGAGACTCTTTCTACAGTCGGTGCTTAGAGCAGTCCCTGTGAGGCCAGTATTAGCTTCCGATACACCACTGCAAAGTTCAATGTTTTCCTTGGACATACACATTGACGATGAAACACAGAAATCGCATCGGAATTAAATAAAAAAGGCTCAATGCCGCCTTAAGTGCAAGTAGAGTTAGACTTCTTAGAGTCTGTGCTTTGCTCCTTTCCTGTGAGACCAGTATTAGTTTCCGATACACCACTCCAGGTTCAATGTATTCCTGGGACTTTCACATTGACGATGAAACACAGAAACCGCATCGGAATTAAATACAAAAGGCTCATTGCATCCTTAAGTGCAAGAAGAGTGAGACGTCTTAGAGTCTGTGCTTTGATCCTTTCCTTCGAGACCGGTATTAGTTTCCGATACACCACTGCAGGTTCAATGAATTCCTTGGACTTTCACATTGACGATGAAACACAGAAATCGCATCGGAATTAAATACCAAAGGCACAATGCCGCCTTAAGTATAAGAATAGAGACTTTTCTTACAGTCGGTGGTTTGAGCATTCCCTGTGAGACCTGTATTAGTTTCCGATACAACACTGCAGGTTCAATGGATTCCTTGGACCTTCACATTGACGATCATACATAGAAATCGCATAGGAATTAAATACAAAAGGCACAATGCCCCCTTTAGTACAAGAATAGAGACTCTTCCTACAGTCGGTGCTTAGAGCAGTCCCTGTGAGGCCAGTATTAGCTTCCGATACACCACTGCAAGGTTCAATGTTTTCCTTGGACATACACATTGACGATGAAATACAGAAATCGCATCGGAATTAAATACAAAAGGCACAATGCCGCCTTTAGTACAAGAATAGAGACTCTTTCTACAGTCGGTGCTTAGAGCAGTCCCTGTGAGACCAGTATTAGCTTCCGATACACCACTGCAAGGTTCAATGTTTTCCTTGGACATACACATTGACGATGAAACACAGAAATCGCATCGGAATTAAATAAAAAAGGCTCAATGCCGCCTTAAGTGCAAGTAGAGTTAGACTTCTTAGAGTCTGTGCTTTGCTCCTTTCCTGTGAGACCAGTATTAGTTTCCGATACAGCACTCCAGGTTCAATGTATTCCTGGGACTTTCACATTGACGATGAAACACAGAAACCGCATCGGAATTAAATACAAAAGGCTCATTGCATCTCTAAGTGCAAGAAGAGTGAGACGTCTTAGAGTCCGTGCTTTGATCCTTTCCTGTGAGACCAGTATTAGTTCAGATGCACCACTGCAGGTTCAATGTATTCCTTGGACATACACAATGACGATGAAACACAGAAATCGCATCGGAATTAAATACAAAAGGCACAATGCCGCCTTAAGTACAAGAATAGAGACTCTTCTTACAGTCAGTGTTTTGAGCATTCTCTGTGAGACCAGTATTAGTTTCCGATACACCACTGCATGTTCAATGTCTTCCTTGGACGTACCCGTTGGTGATGAAAAACTGAAATTAAATCGGAATTAAATACAAAAGGCACAATGCCGCCTTAAGTGCAAGAAGAGTGAGACTTTTTAGACTCTGTGCTTTGATCCTTTCCTGTGAGACCAGTATTAGTTTCCGATACACCACTGCAGGTTCAATGTATTCTTTGGACCTTCACATTGACGATGAAACACAGAAATCGCTTCGTAATTAAATACAAAAGGCACAATGCCGCCTTAAGTGTAAGAAGAGTGAGACTTCTTAGAGTCTGTGCTTTGATCCTTTCCTGTGAGACCAGTGTTAGTTTCCGATACACCACTGCAGGTTCAATCTATTCCTAGGACCTTCACATTGACGATGAAACACAGATATCGCAACGGAATTAAATGCAAAAGGCACAATGCCGCCTTATGTGCAATAAGAGTGTGACTTCTTAGAGTCTGTGCTTTGATCCATTCCTGGGAGACCAGTATTAGTTTCCGATACACCACTGCAGGTTCAATGTATTCCTTGGACCTTCACATTGACGATGAAACACAGAAATCGCATCGGAATTAAATACAAAAGGCACAATGCCGCCTTAAGTGCAAGATGAGTGAGACTTCTTAGAGTCTGTGCTTTGATCCTTTCCTTTGAGACCGGTATTAGTTTCCGATACACCACTGCAGGTTCAATGTATTCCTTGGACCTTCACAATGACGATGAAACACAGAAATCGCATCGGAATTAAATACCAAAGGCACACTGCCGCCTTAAATTCAAGAATAGAGACTCTTCTTACAGTCGGTGCTTTGAGCTTTCCCTGTGAGACCAGTATTAGTTTCCGATACACCACTGCAGGTTCAATGTATTTCTTGGACCTTCGTATTGACGATGAAACACAGAAATCGCATCGGAATTAAATACAAAAGGCACAATGCCGCCTTAAGTGCAAGACGAGTGAGACTTCTTAGAGTCTGTGCCTTGATCCGTTCCTATGAGACCAGTATTAGTTTCCGATACACCACTGCAGGTTCAATGTATTCCTTGGACCTTCACATTGGGGATGAAACACAGAAATCGCATCGAAATTAAATATTAAAGGCACAATGCCGCCTTTAGTGCAAGAAGAGTGTGACTTCTTAGAAACTGTGCTTTGTTCCTTTCCTGTGAGACCAGTATTACTTTCCGATCCACTACTGCAGGTTCAATGTATTCCTTGGACATTCACATAGACGATGAAACACAGATATCGCAATGGAATTAAATACAAAAGGCACAATGCCGCCTTAAGTGCAAGAAGAGTGTGACCTCTTACAGTCTGTGCTTTGATCCTTTCCTGTGAGACCAGTATTAGTTTCCGATACACCACTGCAGGTTCAATGTATTCCTTGGACCTTGACATTGACGATGAAACACAGAAATCGCATCGGAATTAAATACCAAAGGCACAATGCCGCCTTAAGTACAAGTATAGAGACTCTTCTTACAGTCGGTGCTTTGAGCATTCCCTGTGAGACCTGTATTAGTTTCCGATACACCACTGCAGGTTCAATGGATTCCTTGGACCTTCACATTGACGATCATACATAGAAATCGCATAGGAATTACACTCCTGGAAATTGAAATAAGAACACCGTGAATTCATTGTCCCAGGAAGGGAAAACTTTATTGACACATTCCTGGGGTCAGATACATCACATGGTCACACTGACCGAACCACAGGCACATTGACACAGGCAACAGAGCATGCACAATGTCGGCACTAGTACAGTGTATATCCACCTTTCGCAGCAATGCAGGCTGCTATTCTCCCATGGAGACGATCGTAGAGATGCTGGATGTAGTCCCGTGGAACGGCTTGCCATGCCATTTCCACCTGGCGCCTCAGTTGGACCAGCGTTCGTGCTGGACGTGCAGACCGCGTGAGACGACGCTTCATCCAGTCCCAAACATGCTCAATGGGAGACAGATCTGGAGATCTTGCTGGCCAGGGTAGTTGACTTACACCTTCTAGAGCACGTTGGGTGGCACGGGATACATGCGGACGTGCATTGTCCTGTTGGAACAGCAAGTTCCCTTGCCGGTCTAGGAATGGTAGAACGATGGGTTTGATGACGGTTTGGATGTACCGTGCACTATTCAGTGTCCCCTCGACGATCACCAGTGGTGTACGGCCAGTGTAGGAGATCGCTCCCCACACCATGATGCCGGGTGTTGGCCCTGCGTGCCTCGGTCGTATGCAGTCCTGATTGTGGCGCTCACGTGTACGGCGCCAAACACGCATACGACCATCATAGGCACCAAGGCAGAAGCGACTCTCATCGCTGAAGACGACTCGTCTCCATTCGTCCCTCCATTCATGCCTGTCGCGACACCACTGGAGGCGGGCTGCACGATGTTGGGGCGTGAGCGGAAGACGGCCTAACGGTGTGCGGGACCGTAGCCCAGCTTCATGGAGACGGTTGCGAATCGTCCTCGCCGATACCCCAGGAGCAACAGTGTCCCTAATTTGCTGGGAAGTGGCGGTGCGGTCCCCTACAGCACTGCGTAGGATCCTACGGTCTTGGCGTGCATCCGTGCGTCGCTGCGGTCCGGTCCCAGGTCGATGGGCATGTGCACATTCCGCCGACGACTGGCGACAACATCGATGTACTGTGGAGACCTCACGCCCCACGTGTTGAGCAATTCGGCGGTACGTCTACCCGGCCTCCCGCATGCCCACTATACGCCCTCGCTCAAAGTCCGTCAACTGCACATACGGTCCACGTCGACGCTGTCGCGGCATGCTACCAGTGTTAAAGACTGCGATGGAGCTCCGTATGCCACGGCAAACTGGCTGACACTGACGGCGGCGGTGCACAAATGCTGCGCAGCTAGCGCCATTCGACGGCCAACACCGCGGTTCCTGGTGTGTCCGCTGTGCCGTGCGTGTGATCATTGCTTGTACAACCCTCTCGCAGTGTCCGGAGCAAGTATGGTGGGTCTGACACACCGGTGTCAATGTGTTCTTTTTTCCATTTCCAGGAGTGTAAATACAAAAGGCACAATGCCGCCTTAAGTACAAGGATAAAGATTCTTCTTACAGTCGGTGTTTTGAGCATTCGCTGTGAGACCAGTATTAGGTTCCGATGCACCACTGCAGGGCAATGTATTCCTTGGACATACACATTGACGATGAAACACAGAAAACACATCGGAATTAAATTCAAAAAGCACAATGCCGCCCTAAGTACAAGAATGGAGACTCTTCTTACTGTCGGTGCTTTAACCATTCCCTGTGAGACCGGTATTAGTTTCCGATACATGACTGCAGGTTCAATGTATTCCTTGGACATACACATTGACGATGAAACACAGATATCGCAACGGAATTAAATACAAAAGGCACAATGCCGCCTTTAGTACAAGAATAGAGACTCTTCCTACAGTCGGTGCTTAGAGCAGTCCCAGTGAGGCCAGTATGAGCTTCCGATACACCACTGCTAGGTTCAATGTTTTCCTTGGACATACACATTGACGATGAAACACAGAAATCGCATCGGCATTAAATACAAAAGGCAAAATGCCGCCTTTAGTACAAGAATAGAGACTCTTCCTACAGTCGGTGCTTAGAGCAGTCCCTGTGAGACCAGTATTAGCTTCCGATACACCACTGCAAGGTTCAATGTTTTCCTTGGACATACACATTGACGATGAAACACAGAAATCGCATCGGAATTAAATAAAAAAGGCTCAATGCCGCCTTAAGTACAAGTAGAGTTAGACTTCTTAGAGTCTGTGCTTTGCTCCTTTCCTTTGAGACCAGTATTAGTTTCCGATACACCACTGCAGGTTCAATGTATTCCTTGGACCTTCACATTGACGATGAAACACAGAAATCGCATCGTAATTAAATACAAAAGGCACAATGCTGGCTTAAGTGCAAGAAGAGTGAGACTTCTTAGAGTCTGTGCTTTGATCCTTTCCTGTGAGACCAGTATTAGTTTCCGATACACCACTGCAGGTTCAATGTATTCCTTGGACCTTCACATTGCCGATGAAACACAGAAATCGCATCGGAATTAAATACAAAAGGCACTATGCCGCCTTAAGTGCAAGAAGAGTGAGACTTCTTAGAGTCTGTGCATTGATCCTTTCCTGTGAGACCAGTATTAGTTTCCGATACACCACTGCAGGTTCAATGTATTCCTTGGACTTTGTCATTGACGATGAAACACAGAAATCGCATCGGAATTCAATACCAAAGGCACAATGCCGCCTTAAGTACAAGAATAGAGACTCTTCTTACAGTCGGTGCTTTGAGCATTCCCTGTGAGACCTGTATAAGTTTCCGATACACCACTGCAGGTTCAATGGATCCCTTGGACCTTCACATTGACGATCATACATAGAAATCGCATAGGAATTAAATACAATAGGCACAATGTCGCCTTAAGTACAAGAATAGAGACTCTTCTTACAGTCGGTGTTTTGAGCATTCGCTGTGAGACCAGTATTAGGTTCCGATGCACCACTGCAGGTTCAATGTATTCCTTGGACATACACATTGACGATGAAACACAGAAATCGCATCGGAATTAAATTCAAAAGGCACAATGCCGCCCTAAGTACAGGAATAGAGACTCTTCTTACAGTCGGTGCTTGAAGCATTCCCTGTGAGACCAGTATTAGTTTCCGATACACCACTGCAGGATCAATGTATTCCTTGGACATACACATTGACGGTGAAACACAGAAAACGCATCGGAATTAAATACAAAAGGTACAATGCCGCCATAAGTACAAGAATAGAGACTCTTCTTACAGTCGGTGCTTTGGGCATTCCCTGTGAGACCAGTATTAGTATCCGATACACC
Organism: Schistocerca serialis cubense; assembly: GCF_023864345.2. Classification (NCBI taxonomy): domain Eukaryota; kingdom Metazoa; phylum Arthropoda; class Insecta; order Orthoptera; family Acrididae; genus Schistocerca; species Schistocerca serialis. The sequence goes on from NC_064640.1 coordinate 1,069,776,808, forward strand.
ACTGCAGGTTCAATGTATTCCTTGGACCTTCACCTTAACGATGAAACACCGAAATAGCATCGGAATTAAATACGATAGGCTCAATGCAACCTGAAGTACAAGTAGAGTGAGACGTCTTAGAGTCTGGGTTTTGATCCTTTCCTGTGAGACCAGTATTAGTTTCCGATGCACCACTGCAGGTTCAATGTATTCCTTGGACATACACATTGACGATGAAACACAGAAATCGCAACGGAATTAAATACAAAAGGCACAATGCCGCCTTAAGTACAAGAATAGAGACTCTTCCTACAGTCAGTGCTTAGAGCATTCCCTGTGAGACCAGTATTAGCTTCCGATACACCACTGCAGGTTCAATGTATTCCTTGGACATACACATTGTAGATGAAACACAGAAATCGCTTCGGAATTAAATAATAAAGGCTCAATGCCGCCTTAAAAGCAAGTAGAGTGAGACTTCTTAGAGTCTGTGCTTTGATCCTTTCCTTTGAGACCAGTGTTAGTTTCCGATACACCACTGCAGGTTCAATGTATTCCTTGGACCTTCACATTGACGATTAAACACAGATATCGCATCGGAATTAAATACAAAAGGCACAATGCCGCATTAAGTACAAGAATAGAGACGCTTCTTACAGGCGGTGCTTTGAGCTTTCCCTGTGAGACCAGTATTAGATTCCGATACACCACTGCAGGTTTAATGTATTCTTTGGACCTTCACAATGACGATGAAACACAGAAAACGCATCGGAATTAAATCAAAAAGCACAATGCCGCCTTAAGTGCAAGAAGAGTGAGACTTCTTAGAGTCTGTGCTTTGTTCCTTTCCTGTGAAACCGGTATTAGTTTCCGATACACGACTGCAGGTTCAATGTATTCCTTGGACCTTCGCAATGACGATGAAACACAGAAATCGCATCGGAATTAAATACAAAAATCACAATGCCGCCTTAAGTACAAGAATAGAGACTCTTCATACAGTCGCTGCTTTGAGCTTTCCCTGTGAGACCAGTATTAGTTTCCGATACACCACTGCTGGTTCAATGTATTCCTTAGACATACACATTGACGATGAAACACAGATATCGCAACGGAATTAAATACAAAAGGCACAATGCCGCCTTAAGTCCAAGAAGAGTGTGACTTCTTAGAGTTTGAGCTTTGATCCTTTCCTGTGAGACCAGTATTAGTTTCCGATACACCACTACAGGTTTAATGTATTCCTTGGACCTTCACATTGACAATGAAACACAGAAATCGCATCGGAATAAAATACAAAATTCACAATGCCGCCTTAAGTGCAAGAAGAGTGAGACTTCTTACAGTCTGTGCTTTGATCCTTTCCTGTGAGACCAGTATTAGTTTCCGATACACCACTGCAGGTTCAATGTATTCCTTGGACATTCACATTGACGATGAAACACAGATATCGCAACGGCATTAAATACAAAAGGCACAATGCCACCTTAAGTGCAAAAAGAGTGTGACTTCTTAGAGTCTGTGCTTTGATCCTTTCCAGTGAGACCAGCATTAGTTACCGATACACCACTGCAGGTTCAATGTATTCCTTGACCTTCACATTGACGATGAAACACAGAAATCGCATCGGAATTAAATACAAAAGGCACAATGCCGCCTTTAGTACAAGAATAGAGACTCATCTTACAGTCGGTGCTTTGAGCATTCCCTGTGAGACCAGTATTGGTTTCCGATACACCTCTGCAGGTTCAATGTATTCCTTGGACATACACATTGACGATGAAACACTGAAATCGTATCGGAATTAAATACAGAAGGCACAATACCGCATTACGTATAAGAATAGAGACTCTTCTAACAGTCGGTGCTTTGAGTATTCCCTGTGAGACCTGTATTAGTTTCCGATACACCACTGCAGGTTCAATGTATTCCTTGGACATACACATTGACGATGATACACAGAAATCGCATCGGAATTAAATACAAAAGGCACAATGCCGCCTTTAGTACAAGAATAGAGACTCATCTTACAGTCGGTCTTTTGAGCATTCCCTGTGAGACCAGTATTGGTTTCCGATACACCACTGCAGGTTCAATGTATTCCTTGGACATACACATTGACGATGATACACAGAAATCGCATCGGAATTAAATACAAAAGGCACAATGCCGCCTTTAGTACAAGAATAGAGACTCATCTTACAGTCGGTGCTTTGAGCATTCCCTGTGACACCAGTATTGGTTTCCGATACACCACTGCAGGTTCCATGAATTCCTTGGACATACACATTGACGATGAAACACAGAAATCGCATCGGAATTTAATACAAAAGGCACAATGCCTCCTTAAGTACAAGAATAGAGACTCTTCTTACAGTCGATGTTTTGAGCATTCTCTGTGAGACCAGTATTAGTTTCCGATACACCACTGCAGGTTCAATGTATTTCTTGGACGTACACGTTGGTGATGAAAAACTGAAATTAGATCGGAATTAAATACAAAAGGCACAATGCCGCCTTAACTGCAACAAGACTGAGACTTCTTAGAGTCTGTGCTTTGATCGTTTCCTGTGAGACCAGTATTAGTTTCCCATACACCACTGCAGGTTCAATGTATTCCTTGGACCTTCACATTGACGATGAAACACAGAAATCGCATCGTTATTAAATACAAATGGCACAATGCCGCCATAAGTGTAAGAAGAGTGAGATTTCTTACAGTCTGTGCTTTGATCCTTTCCTTTGAGACCAGTATTAGTTTCCGATACACCACTGCAGGTTCAATGTATTCCTTGGACATTCTCATTGACGATGAAACACAGATATCACAACGGAATTAAATACAAAAGGCACAATGCCGCCTTAAGTGCAAGAAGAGTGTGACTTCTTAGAGTCTGTGCTTAGATCCTTTCCTGTGAGACCAGTATTAGTTTCCGATACACCTCTGCAGGTTCAATGTATTTCTTGGACCATTACATTGACAATGAAACACAGATATCGCATCGGAATAAAATACAAAACGCACAATGCCACATTAAGTACAAGAACAGAGACTCTTCTTACAGGCGGTGCTTTGAGCTTCCCCTGTGAGACCAGTATTAGTTTCCGATACACAACTGCAGGTTCAATGTATTCCTTGGACCTTCACATTGACGATGAAACACAGAAATCGCGTCGGAATTAAATACAGAGGGCACAATGCCGCCTTAAGAACAAGAATAGAGACTCTTCTTAGCGTCGGTGCTTTGGGCATTCCCTGTGAGACCAGTATTAGTTTCCGATACACCACTGCAGGTTCAATGTAATCCTAGGACATACACATTGACGATGAAACACAGAAATCGCATCGGAATTAAATACAAAAGCCACAATGCCGCCTTAAGACAAGAATAGAGACCCTCCTTACAGTCGGTGTTTTGAGCATTCTCTGTGAGACCAGTATTAGTTTCTGATACACCACTGCAGGTTCAATGGATTCCTTGGACGTACACGTTGGTGATGAAAATCTGAAATTAGATCGGAATTAAATACAAAAGGCACAATGCCGCCTTAACTGCAAGATGAGTGAGACTTTTTAGAGTCTGTGCTTTGATCCTTTCCTGTGAGACCAGTATTAGTTTCCGATACACCACTGTAGGTTCAGTGTATTCCTTGGACATTCACATTGACGATGAAACACAGATATCGCAACGGCATTAAATACAAAAGGCACAATGCCGCCTTAAGTGCAAAAAGAGTGTGACTTCTTAGAGTCTGTGCTTTGATCCTTTCCAGTGAGACCAGTATTAGATACCGATACACCACTGCAGGTTCAATCTATTCCTTGACCTTCACATTGACGATGAAACACAGAAATCGCATCGTAATTAAATACAAATAATACAATGCCGCCTTAAGTGCAAGAAGAGTGAGACTTCTTACAGTCTGTGCTTTGATCCTTTCCTGTGAGACCAGTATTAGTTTCCGATACACCACTGCAGGTTCAATGTATTCCTTGGACATTCACATTGACGATGAAACACAGATATGGCAACGGCATTAAATACAAAAGGCACAATGCCGCCTTAAGTGCAAAAAGAGTGTGACCTCTTAGAGTCTGTGCTTTGATCCTTTCCAGTGAGACCAGTATTAGTTACCGATACACCACTGCAAGTTCAATGTATTCCTTGACCTTCACATTGACGATGAAACACAGAAATCGCATCGGAATGAAATACAGAAGGCACAATGCCGCCGTAAGTACAAGAATAGAGACTCTTCTTAGAGTCGGTGCTTTGAGCATTCCCTGTGAGACCAGTATTAGTTTCCGATAGACCACTGCAGGTTCAATGTATTCCTAGGACATACACATTGACGATGAACCACTGAAATTACATCGGAATTAAATACAAACGGCGCAATGCCGCCTTAAGTGCAGGAAGAGTGAGACTCTTCGAGTCTGTGCATTGAACTTTTCCTGTGAGACCAGCATTAGTTTCCGATACACCACTGAGGGTTCAATGTGTTCCGTGGACCTCACAATGACGATGAAACACATATATCACATCGGAATTAAATACAAAAGGCACAATGCCGCTTTAAGTACAACAATAGAGACTCTTCTTACAGTCGTTACTTTGTGCAATCCCTGTGAGACCAGTATTAGTTTCCGATACACCACTGTAGGTTCAATGTATTCCTTGGATATACACATTGACGATGATACACAGAAATCGCATCGGAATTAAATACAAAAGCCACAATGACGCCATTAGTACAAGAATAGAGACTCATCTTACAGTCGGTTCTTTGAGCAATCCCTGTGAGACCAGTATTAGTTTCCGATACACCACTGCAGGTTCAATGTATACCTTGGACCTTCTCATTGACGATGAAACACAGAAATCGCATCGTAATTAAATACAAATGGCACAATGCCGCCTTAAGTGCAAGAAGAGTAAGACTTCTTACAGTCTGTGCTTTGATCCTTTCCTGTGAGACCAGTATTAGTTTCCGATACACCACAGCTGGTTCAATGTATTCCTTGGAGATTCACATTGACGATGAAACACAGATATCGCAACGGAATTAAATACAAATGGCACAATGCCGCCTGAAGTGCAAGAAGAGTGGGACTTCTTAGAGTCTGTGCTTTGATCTTTTCCTGTGAGACCAGTATTAGTTTCCGATACACCACTGCAGGTTCAATGTGTTCCTTGGACCTCACATTGACGATGAAACACATATATCAAATTGGAATTAAATACAAAAGGCACAATGCCGCTTTAAGTACAACAATAGATACTCTTCTTACAGTCGGTGCTTTGAGCGTTCCCTGTGAGACCAGTATTAGTTTCCGATACACCACTGCAGGTTCAATGTATTCCTTGGACATACACATTGCCGATGAAACACAGAAATCGCATCGGAATTATATACAGGAGGCACAATACCGCCTTAAGTGCAAGAATAGAGACTCTTCTTACAGTCGGTGTTTTGAGCATTCCCTGTGAGACCAGTATTAGTTTCCGATACACCACTGCAGGTTCAATGTATTCCTTGGACACACACATTGACGATGAAACACAGAAATCGCATCGGAATTAAATACAAAAGGCACAATGCCGCCTTAAGGACAAGAATAGAGACTCTCCTTACAGTCGGTGTTTTGAGCATTCTCTGTGAGACCAGTATTAGTTTCCGATACACCACTGCACGTTCAATGTATTCCTTGGACGTACATGTTGGTGATGAAAAACTGAAATTAGATCGGAATTAAATACAAAAGGCACAATGCCGCCTTAACTGCAAGATGAGAGAGACTTCTTAGAGTCTGTGCTTTGATCCTTTCCTGTGTGACCAGTATTAGTTTCCGATACACCACTGCAGGTTCAATGTATTCCGTGGACCTTCACATTGACGATGAAACACAGAAATCGCATCGTAATTAAATACAAATGGCACAATGCCGCCTTAAGTGCAAGAAGAGTGAGACTTCTTACAGTCTGTGCTTTGATCCTTTCCTGTGAGACCAGTATTAGTTTCCGATACACCACTGCAGGTTCAATGTATTCCTTGGACATTCACATTGACTATGAAACACAGATATCGCAACGGAATTAAATACAAAAGGCACAATGCCGCCTTAAGTGCAAAAAGAGTGTGACTTCTTAGAGTCTGTGCTTTGATCCTTTCCTGGGAGACCAGTATTAGTTTCCGATTCACCACTGCAGGTTCAATGAATTCCTTGGACCATCACATTGACGATGAAACACAGAAATCGCATCGGAATTAAATACAAAAGGCACAATGCCGCATTAAGTGCAGGAAGAGTGAGACTTCTTCAAGTCTGTGCTTTGATCTTTTCCTGTGAGACCAGTATTAGTTTCCGATACACCACTGCTGGTTCAATGTATTCCTTGGACCTTCAGATTGACGATGATACACAGAAATCGCATCGGAATTAAATACAAAAGGCACAATGCCGCCTTAAGTACAAGAATAGAGACTCTTCTTACAGTCGGTGCTTTGAGCATTCCCTGTGAGACCAGTATTAGATTCCGATACACCACTGCTGGTTCAATGTATTCCTTGGACATACACATTGACGATGATACAAAGAAATCGCATCGGAATTAAATACAAAAGGCACAATGCCGCCTTTAGTACAAGAATAGAGACTCATCTTACAGTCGGTGTTTTGAGCATTCCCTGTGAGACCAGTATTAGTTTCCGATACACCACTGCAGGTTCAATGTATTCCTTGGACATACACATTGACGATGAAACACAGAAATCGCATCGGAATTAAATACAAAAGGCAAAATGCCGCCTTAAGGACAAGAATAGAGACTCTCCTTACAGTCGGTGTTTTGAGCATTCTCTGTGAGACCAGTATTAGTTTCCGATACACCACTGCAGGTTCAATGTATTCCTTGGACGTACATGTTGGTGATGAAAAACTGAAATTAGATCGGAATTAAATACAAAAGGCACAATGCCGCCTTAACTGCAAGATGAGAGAGACTTCTTAGAGTCTGTGCTTTGATCCTTTCCTGTGTGACCAGTATTAGTTTCCTATACACCACTGCAGGTTCAATGTATTCCGTGGACCGTCACATTGACGATGAAACACAGAAATCGCATCGTAATTAAATACAAATGGCACAATGCCGCCTTAAGTGCAAGAAGAGTGAGACTTCTTACAGTCTGTGCTTTGATCCTTTCCTGTGAGACCAGTATTAGTTTCCGATACACCACTGCAGGTTCAATGTATTCCTTGGACATTCACATTGACGATGAAACACAGATATCGCAACGGAATTAAATACAAAAGGAACAATGCCGCCTTACGTACAAGAATAGAGGCTCTTCTTACAATCGGTGCTTTGAGCATTCCTTGTGAGACCAGTATTAGTTTGCGATACACCACTGCAGGTTCAATGTATTCCTTGGACATACCCATTGACAATGAGACACAGAAATCGCATCGGAATTAAATACAGAAGCCACAATGCCGCCATAAGTACAAGAATAGTGACTCTTCTTAGAGTCGGTGCTTTGAGCATTCCCTGTGAGACCAGTATTAGTTTCCGATACACCACTGCAGGTTCAATGTATTCCTAGGACATACACATTGACGATGAACCACTGAAATTACATTGGAATTAAATACAGAAGGCGCAATGCCGCCTTAAGTGCAGGAAGAGTGAGACTTCTTCGAGTCTGTGCTTTGATCCTATCCTGTGAGACCAGTATTAGTTTCCGATACACCACTGCAGGTTCAATGTATTTCTTGGACCATCACATTGACAGTGAAACACAGAAATCGCATCGGAATTAAGTACAAAAGTCAGAATGCCGCATTATGTACAAGAATAGAGACTCTTCTTACAGGCGGTGCTTTGAGCTTTCCCTGTGAGACCAGTATTAGTTTCCGACACACCACTGCAGGTTCAATGTATTCCTTGGACCTTCACAATGACGATGAAACACAGAAATCGCATCGGAATTAAATACAGAAGCCACAATGCCGCCTTAAGTACAAGAATAGAGATTCTTCTTAGGGTCGGTGCTTTGAGCATTCCCTGTGAGACAAGTATTAGTTTCCGATACACCACTGCAGGTTCAATGTATTCCTCATACATACACATTGACGATGAACCACTGAAATTACATTGGAATTAAATACAGAAGGCGCAATGCCGCCTTAAGTGCAGGAAGAGTGAGACTTCTTCGAGTCTGTGCTTTGATCTTTTCCTGTGAGACCAGTATTAGTTTCCGATACACCACTGCAGGTTCAATGTGTTCCTTGGACCTCACAATGACGATGAAGCACATATATCACATCGGAATGAAATACAAAAGGCACAATGCCGCTTTAAGTAAATCAATAGAGACTCTTCTTACAGTCAGTGCTTTGAACGTTCCCTGAGAGACCAGTATTAGTTTCCGATACACCACTGCTGTTTCAATGTATTCCTTGGACCGTCAGATTGACGATGATACACAGAAATCACATCGTAATTAAATACAAATGGCACAATGCCGCCTTAAGTGCAAGAAGAGTGAGACTTCTTACAGTCTGTGCTTTGATCCTTTCCTGTGAAACCAGTATTAGTTTCCGATACACCACTGCAGGTTCAATGTATTCCTTGGATGTACACGTTGGTGATGAAAAACTAAAATTAGATCGGAATTAAATACAAAAGGCACAATGCCGCCTTAACTGCAAGAAGAGTGAGACTTCTTAGAGTCTGTGCTTTGACCCTTTCCTGTGAGACCAGTATTAGTTTCCGATACACACTGCAGGTTCAATGAATTCCTTGGACCTTCACATCGACCATGAAACACAGAAATCGCATCGTAATTAAATACAAATGGCACAATGCCGCCTTAAGAGCAAGAAGAGTGAGACATCTTACAGTCTGTGCTTTGATCCTTTCCTGTGAGACCAGTAAGAGTTTCGATACACCACTGCAGGTTCAGTGTATTCCTTGGACATTCACATTGACGATGAAACACAGATATCGCAACGGAATTAAATACAAAAGGCACAATGCCGCCTTAAGTGCAAGAAGAGTGTGACTTCTTAGAGTCTGTGCTTTGATCCTTTCCTGTGAGACCAGTATTAGTTTCCGATACACCACTGCAGGTTCAATGTATTCCTTGGACCATCACATTGACGATGAAACACAGAAATCGCATCGGAATTAAATACAAAAGGCACAATGCTGCATTAAGTACAAGAATAGGGACTCTTCTTACAGGCGGTACTTTGAGCTTTCCCTGTGAGACCAGTATTAGTTTCCGATACACCACTGCTGGTTCAATGTATTCCTTGACCTTCACATTGACGATGAAACACAGATATCGCATCGGAATTAAATACAGAAGGCACAATGCCGCCTTAAGTACAAGAATAGAGACTCTTCGTAGAGTCGGTGCTTTGAGCATTCCCTGTGAGACCAGTATTGGTTTCCGATACACCACTGCAAGTTCAATGTATTGCTAGGATATACACATTGACGATGAACCACTGACATTACATTGGAATTAAATACAAAAGGCGCAATGCCGCCTTAAGTGCAGGAAGAGTTAGACTTCTTCGAGTCTGTGCTTTGATTTTTTCCTGTGAGACCAGTATTAGTTTCCGATACACCACTGCAGGTTCAATGTGTTCCTTGGACATCACATTGACGATGGAACACATATATCACATCGGAATTAAATACAAAAGGCACAATGCAGCTTTAAGTACAACAATAGAGACTCTTCTTACAGTCGGTGCTTTGAGCGTTCCCTGTGAGACCAGTATTAGTTTCCGATACACCACTGCTGGTTCAATGTATTCCTTGCACATACACATTGACGATGAAACTCTCAAATTACATCGGAATTAAATACAAAAGCCACAATGCCGCCTTAAGTGCAAGAAGAATGAGACCTCTTAGATTCTGTATTTTGGTCCTTTCCTGTGAGACCAGTATTAGTTTCCGATACACCACTGCAGTTTCAATGTATTCCTTGGACATACACATTGACGATGAAACACTGAAATTACATCGAAATTAAATACAAAAGGCACAATGCCGACTTAAGTTCAAGAAGAGTGAGACTTGTTAGAGTCTGTGTTTTGATCCTTTCCTGTGAGACCAGTATTAGTTTCCGATACACCGCAGCAGGTTCAATGTATTCCTTGGACCTACACATTGACGATGAAACACAGAAATCGCATGGGAATTAAATGCAAAAGACACGATGCCGCCTTAAGTGCAAGAAGAGTGAGACTTCTTAGAGTCTGTGCTTTGATCCTTTCCTGTGAGACCAGTATTAGTTTCCGATACACCGCAGCAGGTTCAATGTATTCCTCGGACATACACATTGACGATGAAACACAGAAATCGCATCGGAATTAAATACAAAAGGAACAATACCGCCTTAAGTACAAGAATAGTGACTCTTCTTATAGTCGGTGCTTTGAGCATTCCCTGTGAGACCAGTATAAGTTTCCGATACCCCACTGCAGGTTCAATGTATTCCTTGGACGTACACATTGACGATGAAACACGAGAAATCGCATCGGAATTAAATACAAAAGGCACGATGCCGCCTTATGTACAAGAATAGAACCTCTTCTTACGGTCGGTGCTTTGAGCATTCCCTGTGTGACCAGTATTAGTTTCCGATACACCACTGCAGGTTCAATGCTTTCCTTGGACCTTCAGATTGACGATGATACACAGAAATCGCATCGGAATTAAATACAAAATGCACGATGCCGCCATAAGTACAAGAATAGATACTCTTCTTACAGTCGGTGCTCTGATCATTCCCTGTGAGACCAGTATTAGTTTCCGATACACCACTGCAGGTTCAATGTATTCCTTGGACATACACATTGACGATGAAACACAGAAATCGCATCGGAATTAAATACAAAAGGCACAATGCCGCCTTAAGTACAAGAATAGAGACTCTCCTTACAGTCGGTGTTTTGGGCATTCCCTGTGAGACCAGTATTAGTTTCCGATACACCTCTGCAGGTTCAATGTATTCCTCTGACATACACATTGACGATGAAACACTGAAATCGCATAGGAAATAAATACAAAAGGCACAATACCGCCTTAAGTACAAGAATAGAGACTCTTCTTGCAGTCGGTGCTTTGAGCATTCCCTGTGAGACAAGTATTAGTTTCCGATACAGCACTGCAGGTTCAATGTATTCCTTGGACATACACATTGACGATGATACACAGAAATCGCATCGGAATTAAATACAAAAGGCACAATGCCGCCTTAGTACAAGAATAGGGACTTTTCTTACAGTCGGTGCTTTGAGCATTCCCTGTGAGACCAGTATTAGTTTCCGATAGACCACTGCAGGTTCAATGTATTCCTTGAACATACACATTGACGACGAAACACAGAAATCGCATCGTAATTAAATACAAAAGGCACAATGCCGCCTTAAGTACAAGAATAGAGACTCTTCTTACACTCTGTGCTTTGAGCATTCCCTGTGAAACCAGTATTAGTTTCCGATACACCACTGCAGGTTCAATGTATTCCTTGGAACTTCACATTGACGATGATACATAGAAATCGCATCGGAATTAAATACAAAAGGCACAATTCCGCCTTAAGTACAAGAACAGAGACTCTTCTTACAGTCGGTGTTTTGAGCACTCCCTGTGAGACCAGTATTAGTTTCCCATGCCCACTGCAGGTTCAATGTATTCCTTGGACATTCTCATTGACGATGAAACACAGAAATCGCATCGGAATTAAATACAAAAGGGACAATGCCGCCTTAAGTACAAGAATAGAGACTCTTCTTACAGTCGGTGCTTTGAGCATTCTCTGTGAGACCAGTATTAGTTTCCGATACACCACTGCAGGTTCAATGTATTCCTTGGACATACACATTGACGATGAAACACAGAAATCGCTTCGGAATTAAATGCAAAAGGCACAATGACGCCTTAAGTGCAAGAAGAGTGAGACTACTTAGAGTCTGTGCTTTGATCCTTACCTGTGAGACCAGTATTAGTTTCCGATACACCATTGCAGGTTCAATGTATTCCTTGGACCCTCACATTGACGATGATACACAGAAATCGCATCGGAATTAAATGCAAAAGGCACAATGACGCCTTAAGTGCAAGAAGAGTGAGACTACTTAGAGTCTGTGCTTTGATCCTTACCTTTGAGACCAGTATTAGTTTCCGTTACACCACTGCAGGTTCAATGTATTCCGTGGACCTTCACATTGACGAGGAAACACAGAAATCGCATCGGAATTAAATACAAAAGGCACAATGCCGCCTAAAGTGCACGAAGAGTGAGATTTCTTAGAGTCTGTGATATGATCCTTTTCTGTGAGACCAGTATTAGTTTTCGATACACCACTGCACGTTCAGTGTAATCCTTGGACCTTCACATGGACGACGAAACACAGAAATCGCATCGGAATTAAATACAAAAGGCACAATGCCGCCTTAAGTTCAAGAAAAGATACTCTTCTTACAGTCTGTGCTTTGATCCTTTCCTGTGAGACCAGGATTAGTTTCCGATAGCCCACTGCAGGTTCAATGTATTCCTTGGACCTTCACATTGACGATGAAACACAGAAATCGCATCGGAATTAAATACAAAAGGCACATTGCCGCCTTAAGTACAAGAATAGAAACTCCTCTTACAGTCGGTGTTTTAGCATTCCCTGTGAGACTAGTATTAGTTTCCGATACACCACTGCAGGTTCAATGTATTCCTTGGACCTTCACATTGACGATGAAACACAGAAATCGCATCGGAATTAATTACAACAGGCGCAATGCCGCCTTAAGTACAAGAATAGAGACTTTTCTTACAGTCGGTGCAATGGGCATTCCCTATGAGACCAGCATTAGTTTCCGATACACCACTGCAGGTTCAATGTATTCCTTGGACCTTCACATTGCCGATGAAACACAGAAATCGCATCGGAATTAAATACAAAAGGCACAATGCCGTCATAAGTGCAAGAATAGAGACTCTTCTTACAGTCGGCGCTTTGAGCATTCCCAGTGAGACCAGTATTAGTTTCCGATACACCACTGCAGGTTCAATTTATTCCTTGGACATTCACATTGACGATGAAACACACAAATCGCATCTGAATTAAATACAAAAGGCGCAATGCCGCCTTAAGTACAACAATAGAAACTCTTCTTACAGTCGATGCTTTGAGCATTCCCTGTGAGACCAGTATTAGTTTCCGATACACCACTGCAGGTTCAATGTATTCCTTGGACCTTCACATTGACGATTAAACACAGATATCGCATCGGAATTAAATACAAAAGGCTCAATGCAACCTTAAGTGCAAGAAGAGTGAGACTTCTTAGAGTCTGTGCTTTGATCCTTTCCTGTGAGACCAGTATTAGTTTCCGATCCTCCACTGCAGGATCAATGTATTCCTTGGACCTTCACATTGACGATGAAACACAGAAATCGCATCGGAATTAAATACAAAAGACACAATGCCGCCTTAAGTACAAGAATAGGGACTCTTCTTACAGTCGGTGCTTTTTTTATTCCCTGTGAGACCAGTATTAGTTTCCGATAGCCCACTGGAGGTTCAATGTATTCCTTGGACATAGACATTGACGATGAAACACAGAAATCGCATCGGAATTAAATACAAAAGGCACAATGCCGCCTTAAGTACAAGAATAGAGACTCTTCGTACAGTCGGTGCTTTGAGCATTCCCTGTGAGTCCAGTATTAGTTTCCGATACACCACTGCAGGTTCAATGTATTCCTTGGACATACACATTGACGATGAAACACAGAAATCGCATCGGAATTAAGTACAAAAGGCACGATGCCACCTTAAGTACAAGAATAGAGACTCTTCTTACAGTCGGTGCTTTGAGCATTCCCTGTGAGACCAGTATTAGTTTCCGATAGCCCACTGGAGGTTCAATGTATTCCTTGGACATAGACATTGACGATGAAACACAGAAATCGCATCGGAATTAAATACAAACGGCGCAATGCCGCCTTAAGTGCAGGAAGAGTGAGACTCTTCGAGTCTGTGCATTGAACTTTTCCTGTGAGTCCAGCAATAGTTTCCGATACACCACTGAGGGTTCAATGTGTTCTGTGGACCTCACATTGACGATGAAACACATATATCACATCGGAATGAAATACAAAAGGCACAATGCCGCTTTAAGTACAACAATAGAGACTCTTCTTACAGTCGTTGCTTTGAGCAATCCCTGTGAGACCAGTATTAGTTTCCGATACACCACTGCAGGTTCAATGTATTCCTTGGACATACACATTGACGATGATACACAGAAATCGCATCGGAATTAAATACCAAAGGCACAATGCCGCCTTAAGTACAAGAATAGAGACTCTTCTTACAGTTGGTGCTTTGAGCATTCCCTGTGAGACCTGTATTAGTTTCCGATACACCTCTGCAGTTTCAATGTATTCCTTGGACATACACATTGACGATGAAACACTGAAATCGCATCGGAATTAAATACAGAAGGCACAATACCGCATTACGTATAAGAATAGAGACTCTTCTTACAGTCGGTGCTTTGAGTATTCCCTGTGAGACCTGTATTAGTTTCCGATACACCACTGCAGGTTCAATGTAATCCTTGGACATACACATTGACGATGATACACAGGAATCGCATCGGAATTAAATACAAAAGGCACAATGCCGCCTTTAGTACAAGAATAGAGACTCATCTTACAGTCGGTGCTTTGAGCATTCCCTGTGAGACCAGAATTGGTTTCCGATACACCACTGCAGGTTCAATGTATTCCTTGGACATACACATTGACGATGAAACACAGAAATCGCATCGGAATTAAATACAAAAGGCACAATGCCTCCTTAAGTACAAGAATAGAGACTCTTCTTACAGTCGATGTTTTGAGCATTCTCTGTGAGACCAGTATTAGTTTCCGATACACCACTGCAGGTTCAATGAATTCCTTGGACGTACACGTTTTTGATGAAAAACTGAAATTAGATCAGAATTAAAAACAAAAGGCACAATGCCGCCTTAACTGCAAGAAGACTGAGACTTCTTAGAGTCTGTGCTTTGATCGTTTCCTGTGAGACCAGTATTAGTTTCCCATACACCACTGCAGGTTCAATGTATTCCTTGGACCTTCACATTGACGATGAAACACAGAAATCGCATCGTAATTAAATACAAATGGCACAATGCCGCCATAAGTGTAAGAAGAGTGAGATTTCTTACAGTCTGTGCATTGATCCTTTCCTTTGAGACCAGTATTAGTTTCCGATACACCACTGCAGGTTCAATGTATTCCTTGGACATTCACATTGACGATGAAACACAGATATCACAACGGAATTAAATACAAAAGGCACAATGACGACTTAAGTGCAAGAAGAGTGTGACTTCTTAGAGTCTGTGCTTTGATCCTTTCCTGTGAGACCAGTATTAGTTTCCGATTCACCTCTGCAGGTTCAATGTATTTCTTGGACCATTACATTGACAATGAAACACAGAAATCGCATCGGAATTAAATACAAAAGGCACAATGCCACATTAAGTACAAGAACAGAGACTCTTCTAACAGGCGGTGCTTTGAGCTTTCCCTGTGAGACCAGTATTAGTTTCCGATACACAACTGCAGGTTCAATGTATTCCTTGGACCTTCACATTGACGATGATACACAGAAATCGCGTCGGAATTAAATACAGAGGGCACAATGCCGCCTTAAGTACAAGAATAGAGACTCTTCTTAGCGTCGGTGCTTCGGGCATTCCCTGTGAGACCAGTATTAGTTTCCGATACACCACTGCAGGTTCAATGTAATCCTAGGACATACACATTGACGATGAAACACAGAAATCGCATCGGAATTAAATACAAAAGGCACAATGCCGCCTTAAGACAAGAATAGAGACCCTCCTTACAGTCGGTGTTTTGAGCATTCTCTGTGAGACCAGTATTAGTTTCTGATACACCACTGCAGGTTCAATGTATTCCTTGGACGTACACGTTGGTGATGAAAAACTGAAATTAGATCGGAATTAAATACAAAAGGCACAATGCCGCCTTAACTGCAAGATGAGTGAGACTTCTTAGAGTCTGTGCTTTGATCCTTTCCTGTGAGACCAGTATTAGTTTCCGATACACCACTGCAGGTTCAATGTATTCCTTGGACCATCACATTGACGATGAAACACAGAAATCGCATCGTAATTAAATACAAATAATACAATGTCGCCTTAAGTGCAAGAAGAGTGAGACTTCTTACAGTCTGTGCTTTGATCCTTTCCTGTGAGACCAGTATTAGTTTCCGATACACCACTGCAGGTTCAATGTATTCCTTGGACATTCACATTGACGATGAAACACAGATATCGCAACGGCATTAAATACAAAAGGCACAATGCCGCCCTAACTGCAAAAAGAGTGTGACTTCTTAGAGTCTGTGCTTTGATCCTTTCCAGTGAGACCAGTATTAGTTACCGATACACCACTGCAGGTTCAATGTATTCCTTGACCTTCACATTGACGATGAAACACAGAAATCGCATCGGAATGAAATACAGAAGGCACAATGCCGCTTTAAGTACAAGAATAGAGACTCTTCTTAGAGTCGGTGCTTTGAGCATTCCCTGTGAGACCAGTATTAGTTTCTGATACACCACTGCAGGTTCAATGTATTCCTAGGACATCCACATTGACGATGAATCACTGAAATTACATCGGAATTAAATACAAACGGCGCAATGCCGCCTTAAGTGCAGGAAGAGTGAGACTCTTCGAGTCTGTGCATTGAACTTTTCCTGTGAGACCAGCATTAGTTTCCGATACACCACTGAGGGTTCAATGTGTTCCGTGGACCTCACAATGACGATGAAACACATATATCACATCGGAATTAAATACAAAAGGCACAATGCCGCTTTAAGTACAACAATAGAGACTCTTCTTACAGTCGTTGCTTTGTGCAATCCCTGTGAGACCAGTATTAGTTTCCGATACACCACTGCAGGTTCAATGTATACCTTGGACCTTCACATTGACGATGAAACACAGAAATCGCATCGTAATTAAATACAAATGGCACAATGCCGCCTTAAGTGCAAGAAGAGTGAGACTTCTTACAGTCTGTGCTTTGATCCTTTCCTGTGAGACCAGTATTAGTTTCCGATACACCACTGCATTTTCAATGTATTCCTTGGAGATTCACATTGACGATGAAACACAGATATCGCAACGGAATTAAATACAAATGGCACAATGCCGCCTGAAGTGCAAGAAGAGTGGGACTTCTTAGAGTCTGTGCTTTGATCTTTTCCTGTGAGACCAGTATTAGTTTCCGATACACCACTGCAGGTTCAATGTGTTCCTTGGACCTCACATTGACGATGAAACACATATATCAAATTGGAATTAAATACAAAAGGCACAATGCCGCTTTAAGTACAACAATAGAGACTCTTCTTACAGTCGGTGCTTTGAGCGTTCCCTGTGAGACCAGTATTAGTTTCCGATACACCACTGCAGGTTCAATGTATTCCTTGGACATACACATTGACGATGAAACACAGAAATCGCATCGGAATTAAGTACAAAAGGCACAATGCCACCTTAAGTACAAGAACAGAGACTCTTCTTACAGTCGGTGCTTTGAGCATTCCCTGTGAGACCAGTATTAGTTTCCGATACACCTCTGCAGGTTCAATGTATTCCTTGGACATACACATAGCCGATGAAACACCGAAATCGCATCGGAATTAAATACAGAAGGCACAATACCGCCTTAAGTGCAAGAATAGAGACTCTTCTTACAGTCGGTGCTTTGAGCATTGCCTGTGAGACCAGTATTAGATTCCGATACTCCACTGCTGGTTCAATGTATTCCTTGGACATACACATTGACGATGATACAAAGAAATCGCATCGGAATTAAATACAAAAGGCACAATGCCGCCTTTAGTACGAGAATAGAGACTCATCTTACAGTCGGTGTTTTGAGCATTCCCTGTGAGACCAGTATTAGTTTCCGATACACCACTGCAGGTTCAATGTATTCCTTGGACATACACATTGACAATGAAACACAGAAATCGCATCGGAATTAAATACAAAAGGCACAATGCCGCCTTAAGGACAAGAATAGAGACTCTCCTTACAGTCGGTGTTTTGAGCATTCTCTGTGAGACCAGTATTAGTTTCCGATACACCACTGCAGGTTCAATGTATTCCTTGGACGTACATGTTGGTGATGAAAAACTGAAATTAGATCGGAATTAAATACAAAAGGCACAATGCCGCCTTAACTGCAAGATGAGAGAGACTTCTTAGAGTCTGTGCTTTGATCCTTTCCAGTGTGACCAGTATTAGTTTCCGATACACCACTGCAGGTTCAATGTATTCCGTGGACCTTCACATTGACGATGAAACACAGAAATCGCATCGTAATTAAATACAAATGGCACAATGCCGCCTTAAATGCAAGAAGAGTGAGACTTCTTACAGTCTGTGCTTTGATCCTTTCCTGTGAGACCAGTATTAGTTTCCGATATACCACTGCAGGTTCAATGTATTCCTTGGACATTCACATTGACGATGAAACACAGATATCGCAACGGAATTAAATACAAAAGGCACAATGCCGCCTTAAGTGCAAAAAGAGTGTGACTTCTTAGAGTCTGTGCTTTGATCCTTTCCTGTGAGACCAGTATTAGATTCCGATTCACCACTGCAAGTTCAATGAATTCCTTGGACCATCACATTGACGATGAAACACAGAAATCGCATCGGAATTAAATACAAAAGGCACAATGCCGCATTAAGTACAAGAATAGAGACTCTTCTTACAGCCGGTGCTTTTAGCTTTCCCTGTGACACCAGTATTAGTTTCCGATACGCCACTGCTGGTTGAATGTATTCCTAGACCTTCACATTGACGATGAAACACAGAAATCGCATTGGAATTAAATACAAAAAGCACAATGCCGCATTAAGTACAAGAATAGAGACTCTTCTTACAGGCGGTGTTTTGAGCATTCTCTGTGAGACCAGTATTAGGTTTTGATACACCACTGCAGGTTCAATGTATTCCTTGGACGTACACGTTGGTGATGAAAAACTGAAATTAGATCGGAATTAAATACAAAAGGCACAATGCCGCCTTAACTGCAAGATGAGTGAGACTTCTTAGAGTCTGTGCTTTGATCCTTTCCTGTGAGACCAGTATTAGTTTCCGATACACCACTGCAGGTTCAATGTATTCCTTGGACCTTCACATTGACGATGAAACACAGAAATCGCATCGTAATTAAATACTTATAATACAATGTCGCCTTAAGTGCAAGAAGAGTGAGACTTCTTACAGTCTGTGCTTTGATCCTTTCCTGTGAGACCAGTATTAGTTTCCGATACACCACTGCAGGTTCAATGTATTCCTTGGACATTCACATTGACGATAAAACACAGATATCGCAACGGCATTAAATACAAAAGGCACAATGCCGCCTTAACTGCAAGAAGAGTGTGACTTCTTAGAGTCTGTGCTTTGATCCTTTCCAGTGAGACCAGTATTAGTTACCGATACACCACTGCAGGTTCAATGTATTCCTTGACCTTCACATTGACGATGAAACACAGAAATCGCATCGGAATGAAATACAGAAGGCACAATGCCGCTTTAAGTACAAGAATAGAGACTCTTCTTAGAGTCGGTGCTTTGAGCATTCCCTGTGAGACCAGTATTAGTTTCCGATAAACCACTGCAGGTTCAATGTATTCCTAGGACATCCACATTGACGATGAATCACTGAAATTACATCGGAATTAAATACAAACGGCGCAATGCCGCCTTAAGTGCAGGAAGAGTGAGACTCTTCGAGTCTGTGCATTGAACTTTTCCTGTGAGACCAGCATTAGTTTCCGATACACCACTGAGGGTTCAATGTGTTCCGTGGACCTCACAATGACGATGAAACACATATATCACATCGGAATTAAATACAAAAGGCACAATGCCGCTTTAAGTACAACAATAGAGACTCTACTTACAGTCGTTGCTTTGTGCAATCCCTGTCAGACCAGTATTAGTTTCCGATACACCACTGCAGGTTCAATGTATACCTTGGACCTTCACATTGACGATGAAACACAGAAATCGCATCGTAATTAAATACAAATGGCACAATGCCGCCTTAAGTGCAAGAAGAGTGAGACTTCTTACAGTCTGTGCTTTGATCCTTTCCTGTGAGACCAGTATTAGTTTCCGATACACCACTGCAGGTTCAATGTATTCCTTGGAGATTCACATTGACGATGAAACACAGATATCGCAACGGAATTAAATACAAATGGCACAATGCCGCCTGAAGTGCAAGAAGAGTGGGACTTCTTAGAGTCTGTGCTTTGATCTTTTCCTGTGAGACCAGTATTAGTTTCCGATACACCACTGCAGGTTCAATGTGTTCCTTGGACCTCACATTGACGATGAAACACATATATCAAATTGGAATTAAATACAAAAGGCACAATACCGCTTTAAGTACAACAATAGAGACTCTTCTTACAGTCGGTGTTTTGAGCGTTCCCTGTGAGACCAGTATTAGTTTCCGATACACCACTGCAGGTTCAATGTATTCCTTGGACATACACATTGACGATGAAACACAGAAATCGCATCGGAATTAAGTACAAAAGGCACAATGCCACCTTAAGTACAAGAACAGAGACTCTTCTTACAGTCGGTGCTTTGAGCATTCCCTGTGAGACCAGTATTAGTTTCCGATACACCTCTGCAGGTTCAATGTGTTCCTTGGACATACACATTGCCGATGAAACACCGAAATCGCATCGGAATTAAATACAGAAGGCACAATACCGCCTTAAGTGCAACAATAGAGACTCTTCTTACAGTCGGTGCTTTGAGCATTGCCTGTGAGACCAGTATTAGATTCCGATACACCACTGCTGGTTCAATGTATTCCTTGGACATACACATTGACGATGATACAAAGAAATCGCATCGGAATTAAATACAAAAGGCACAATGCCGCCTTTAGTACGAGAATAGAGACTCATCTTACAGTCGGTGTTTTGAGCATTCCCTGTGAGACCAGTATTAGTTTCCGATACACCACTGCAGGTTCAATGTATTCCTTGGACATACACATTGACAATGAAACACAGAAATCGCATCGGAATTAAATACAAAAGGCAAAAATGCCGCCTTAAGGACAAGAATAGAGACTCTCCTTACAGTCGGTGTTTTGAGCATTCTCTGTGAGACCAGTATTAGTTTCCGATACACCACTGCAGGTTCAATGTATTCCTTGGACGTACATGTTGGTGATGAAAAACTGAAATTAGATCGGAATTAAATACAAAAGGCACAATGCCGCCTTAACTGCAAGATGAGAGAGACTTCTTAGAGTCTGTGCTTTGATCCTTTCCAGTGTGACCAGTATTAGTTTCCGATATACCACTGCAGGTTCAATGTATTCCGTGGACCTTCACATTGACGATGAAACACAGAAATCGCATCGTAATTAAATACAAATGGCACAATGCCGCCTTAAATGCAAGAAGAGTGAGACTTCTTACAGTCTGTGCTTTGATCCTTTCCTGTGAGACCAGTATTAGTTTCCGATATACCACTGCAGGTTCAATGTATTCCTTGGACATTCACATTGACGATGAAACACAGATATCGCAACGGAATTAAATACAAAAGGCACAATGCCGCCTTAAGTGCAAAAAGAGTGTGACTTCTTAGAGTCTGTGCTTTGATCCTTTCCTGTGAGACCAGTATTAGTTTCCGATTCACCACTGCAGGTTCAATGAATTCCTTGGACCATCACATTGACGATGAAACACAGAAATCGCATCGGAATTAAATACAAAAGGCACAATGCCGCATTAAGTACAAGAATAGAGACTCTTCTTACAGCCGGTGCTTTGAGCTTTCCCTGTGACACCAGTATTAGTTTCCGATACGCCACTGCTGGTTGAATGTATTCCTTGACCTTCACATTGACGATGAAACAAAGAAATCGCATTGGAATTAAATACAAAAAGCACAATGCCGCATTAAGTACAAGAATAGAGACTCTTCTTACAGGCGGTGCTTTGAGCTTTACCTGTGAGACCAGTATTAGTTTCCGATACACCACTGCAGGTTCAATGTATTCCTAGGACATACACATTGACTGTGAACCACTGAAATTACATTGGAATTAAATACAGAAGGCGCAACGCCGCCTTAAGTGCAGGAAGAGTGAGACTTCTTCAAGTCTGTGTTTTGATCTTTTCCTGTGAGACCAGTATTAGTTTCCGATACACCCCTGCAGGTTCAATGTGTTCCTTGGACCTCACATTGACGGTGAAACACATACATCACATCGGAATTAAATACAAAAGTCACAATGCCGCTTCAAGTACAACAATAGAGATTCTTCTTACAGTCGGTGCGTTGAGCGATCCCTGTGAGACCAGTATTAGTTTCCGATACACCACTGCTGGTTCAATGTATTCCTTGGACCTTCAGATTGACGATGATACACAGGAATCGCATCGGAATTAAATACAAAAGGCACAATGCCGCCTTAAGTACAAGAATAGAGACTCTTCTTACAGTCGGTGCTTTGAGCATTCCCTGGGAGACCAGTATTAGATTCCGATACACCACTGCTGGTTCAATGTATTCCTTGGACATACACATTGACGATGATACAAAGATATCGCATCGGAATTAAATACAAAAGGCACAATGCCGCCTTTAGTACAAGAATAGAGACTCATCTTACAGTCGGTGTTTTGAGCATTCCCTGTGAGACCAGTATTAGTTTCCGATACACCACTGCAGGTTCAATGTATTCCTTGGACATACACATTGACGAAGAAACACAGAAATCGCATCGGAATTAAATACAAAAGGCACAATGCCGCCTTAAGGATAAGAATAGAGACTCTCCTTACAGTCGGTGTTTTGAGCATTCTCTGTGAGACCAGTATTAGTTTCCGATACACCACTGCAGGTTCAATGTATTCCTTGGACGTACATGTTGGTGATGAAAAACTGAAATTAGATCGGAATTAAATACAAAAGGCACAATGCCGCCTTAACTGCAAGATGAGAGAGACTTCTTAGAGTCTGTGCTTTGATCCTTTCCTGTGTGACCAGTATTAGTTTCCGATACACCACTGCAGGTTCAATGTATTCCGTGGACCTTCACATTGACGATGAAACACAGAAATCACATCGTAATTAAATACAAATGGCACAATGCCGCCTTAAGTGCAAGAAGAGTGAGACTTCTTACAGTCTGTGCTTTGATCCTTTCCTGTGAGACCAGTATTAGTTTCCGATACACCACTGCAGGTTCAATGTATTCCTTGGACATTCACATTGACGATGAAACACAGATATCGCAACGGAATTAAATACAAAAGGCACAATGCCGCCTTACGTACAAGAATAGAGACTCTTCTTACAATCGGTGCTTTGAGCATTCCCTGTGAGACCAGTATTAGTTTGCGATACACCACTGCAGGTTCAATGTATTCCTTGGACATACCCATTGACAATGAGACACAGAAATCGCATCGGAATTAAATACAGAAGCCACAATGCCGCCATAAGTACAAGAATAGAGACTCTTCTTAGAGTCGGTGCTTTGAGCATTCCATGTGAGACCAGTATAAGTTTCCGATACACCACTGCAGGTTCAATGTATTCCTAGGACATACACATTGACGATGAACCACTGAAATTACATTGGAATTAAATACAGAAGGCGCAATGCCGCCTTAAGTGCAGGAAGAGTGAGACTTCTTCGAGTCTGTGCTTTGATCCTATCCTGTGAGACCAGTATTAGTTTCCGATACACCACTGCAGGTTCAATGTATTTCTTGGACCATCACATTGACAATGAAACACAGAAATCGCATCGGAATTAAATACAAAAGTCACAATGCCGCATTAAGTACAAGAATAGAGACTCTTCTTACAGGCGGTGCTTTGAGCTTTCCCTGTGAGACCAGTATTAGTTTCCGACACACCACTGCAGGTTCAATGTATTCCTTGGACCTTCACAATGGCGATGAAACACAGAAATCGCATCGGAATTAAATACAGAAGCCACAATGCCGCCTTAAGTACAAGAATAGAGATTCTTCTTAGAGTCGGTGCTTTGAGTATTCCCTGTGAGACAAGTATTAGTTTCCGATACACCACTGCAGGTTCAATGTATTCCTCGGACATACACATTGACGATGAACCACTGAAATTACATTGGATTTAAATACAGAAGGCGCAATGCCGTCTTAAGTGCAGGAAGAGTGAGACTTCTTCGAGTCTGTGCTTTGATCTTTTCCTGTGAGACCAGTATTAGTTTCCGATACACCACTGCAGGTTTAATGTGTTCCTTGGACCTCACTATGACGATGAAACACATATATCACATCGGAATGAAATACAAAAGGCACAATGCCGCTTTAAGTAAAACAATAGAGACTCTTCTTACAGTCAGTGCTTTGAACGTTCCCTGAGAGACCAGTATTAGTTTCCGATACACCACTGCTGTTTCAATGTATTCCTTGGACCTTCAGATTGACGATGATACACAGAAATCGCATCGTAATTAAATACAAATGGCACAATGTCGCCTTAAGTGCAAGAAGAGTGAGACTTCTTACAGTCTGTGCTTTGATCCTTTCCTGTGAAACCAGTATTAGTTTCCGATACACCACGCAGGTTCAATGTATTCCTTGGACGTACACGTTGGTGATGAAAAACTAAAATTAGATCGGAATTAAATACAAAAGGCACAATGCCGCCTTAACTGCAAGAAGAGTGAGACTTCTTAGAGTCTGTGCTTTGACCCTTTCCTGTGAGACCAGTATTAGTTTCCGATACACACTGCAGGTTCAATGTATTCCTTGGACCTTCACATTGACGATGAAACACAGAAATCGCATCGTAATTAAATACAAATGGCACAATGCCGCCTTAAGAGCAAGAAGAGTGAGACATCTTACAGTCTGTGCTTTGATCCTTTCCTGTGAGACCAGTAAGAGTTTCCGATACACCACTGCAGGTTCAGTGTATTCCTTGGACATTCACATTGACGATGAAACACAGATATCGCAACGGAATTAAATACAAAAGGCACAATGCCGCCTTAAGTGCAAGAAGAGTGTGACTTCTTAGAGTCTGTGCTTTGATCCTTTCCTGTGAGACCAGTATTAGTTTCCGATACACCACTGCAGGTTCAATGTATTCCTTGGACCATCACATTGACGATGAAACACAGAAATCGCATCGGAATTAAATACAAAAGGCACAATGCCGCATTAAGTACAAGAATAGAGACTCTTCTTACAGGCGGTACTTTGAGCTTTCCCTGTGAGACCAGTATTAGTTTCCGATACACCACTGCTGGTTCAATGTATTCCTTGACCTTCACATTGACGATGAAACACAGAAATCGCATCGGAATTAAATACAGAAGGCACAATGCCGCCTTATGTACAAGAATAGAGACTCTTCGTAGAGTTGGTGCTTTGAGCATTCCCTGTGAGACCAGTATTGGTTTCCGATACACCACTGCAAGTTCAATGTATTGCTAGGATATACACATTGACGATGAACCACTGACATTACATTGGAATTAAATACAAAAGGCGCAATGCCGCCTTAAGTGCAGGAAGAGTGAGACTTCTTCGAGTCTGTGCTTTGATCTTTTCCTGTGAGACCAGTATTAGTTTCCGATACACCACTGCAGGTTCAATGTGTTCCTTGGACATCACATTGACGATGGAACACATATATCACATCGGAATTAAATACAAAAGGCACAATGCAGCTTTAAGTACAACAATAGAGACTCTTCTTACAGTCGGTGCTTTGAGCGTTCCCTGTGAGACCAGTATTAGTTTCCGATACACCACTGCTGGTTCAATGTATTCCTTGCACATACACATTGACGATGAAACACTCAAATTACATCGAAATTAAATACAAAAACCACAATGCCGCCTTAAGTGCAAGAAGAATGAGACCTCTTAGATTCTGTATTTTGGTCCTTTCCTGTGAGACCAGTATTAGTTTTCGATACACCACGGCAGTTTCAATGTATTCCTTGGACATACACATTGACGATGAAAGACTGAAATTACATCGAAATTAAATACAAAAGGCACAATGCCGACTTAAGTTCAAGAAGAGTGAGACTTGTTAGAGTCTGTGTTTTGATCCTTTCCTGTGAGACCAGTATTAGTTTCCGATACACCGCAGCAGATTCAATGTATTCCTTGGACCTACACATTGACGATGAAACACAGAAATCGCATGGGAATTAAATACAAAAGACACGATGCCGCCTTAAGTGCAAGAAGAGTGAGACTTCTTAGAGTCTGTGCTTTGATCCTTTCCTGTGAGACCAGTATTAGTCTCCGATACACCGCAGCAGGTTCAATGTATTACTTGGACCTACACATTGACGATGAAACACAGAAATCGCATGGGAATTAAATACAAAAGACACAATGCCGCCTTAAGTACAAGAATAGAGACTCTTCTTACAGTCGGTGTTTTGAGCATTCCCTGTAAGACCAGTATTAGTTTCCGATACACCTCTGCAGGTTCAATGTATTCCTCGGACATACACATTGACGATGAAACACAGAAATCGCATCGGAATTAAATACAAAAGGAACAATACCGCCTTTAGTACAAGAATAGTGACTCTTCTTATAGTCGGTGCTTTGAGCATTCCCTGTGAGACCAGTATAAGTTTCCGATACCCCACTGCAGGTTCAATGTATTCCTTGGACGTACACATTGACGATGAAACACGAGAAATCGCATCGGAATTAAATACAAAAGGCACGATGCCGCCTTACGTACAAGAATAGAACCTCTTCTTACGGTCGGTGCTTTGAGCATTCCCTGTGTGACCAGTATTAGTTTCCGATACACCACTGCAGGTTCAATGCTTTCCTTGGACCTTCAGATTGACGATGATACACAGAAATCGCATCGGAATTAAATACAAAATGCACGATGCCGCCATAAGTACAAGAATAGATACTCTTCTTACAGTCGGTGCTCTGATCATTCCCTGTGAGACCAGTATTAGTTTCCGATACACCACTGCAGGTTCAATGTATTCCTTGGACATACACATTGTCGATGAAACACAGAAATCGCATCGGAATTAAATACAAAATGCACAATGCCGCCTTAAGTACAAGAATAGAGACTCTCCTTACAGTCGGTGTTTTGGGCATTCCCTGTGAGACCAGTATTAGTTTCCGATACACCTCTGCAGGTTCAATGTATTCCTCGGACATACACATTGACGATGAAACACTGAAATCGCATAGGAAATAAATACAAAAGGCACAATACCGCCTTAAGTACAAGAATAGAGACTCTTCTTACAGTCGGTGCTTTGAGCATTCCCTGTGTGACCAGTATTAGTTTCCGATACAGCACTGCAGGTTCAATGTATTCCTTGGATATACACATTGACGATGATACACAGAAATCGCATCGGAATTAAATACAAAAGGCACAATGCCGCCTTAGTACAAGAATAGGGACTTTTCTTACAGTCGGTGCTTTGAGCATTCCCTGTGAGACCAGTATTAGTTTCCGATAGACCACTGCAGGTTCAATGTAATCCTAGAACATACACATTGACGACGAAACACAGAAATCGCATCGTAATTAAATACAAAAGGCACAATGCCGCCTTAAGTACAAGAATAGAGACTCTTCTTACACTCTGTGCTTTGAGCATTCCCTGTGAAACCAGTATTAGTTTCCGATACACCACTGCAGGTTCAATGTATTCCTTGGAACTTCACATTGACGATGATACATAGAAATCGCATCGGAATTAAATACAAAAGGCACAATGCCGCCTTAAGTACAAGAACAGAGACTCTTCTTACAGTCGGTGTTTTGAGCACTCCCTGTGAGACCAGTATTAGTTTCCCATGCCCACTGCAGGTTCAATGTATTCCTTGGACATTCACATTGACGATGAAACACAGATATCGCAACGGAATTAAATACAAAAGGCACAATGCCGCCTTAAGTGCAAAAAGAGTGTGACTTCTTAGAGTCTGTGCTTTGATCCTTTCCTGTGAGACCAGTATTAGTTTCCGATTCACCACTGCAGGTTCAATGAATTCCTTGGACCATCACATTGACGATGAAACACAGAAATCGCATCGGAATTAAATACAAAAGGCACAATGCCGCATTAAGTACAAGACTAGAGACTCTTCTTACAGCCGGTGCTTTGAGCTTTCCCTGTGACACCAGTATTAGTTTCCGATACGCCACTGCTGGTTGAATGTATTCCTTGACCTTCACATTGACGATGAAACACAGAAATCGCATTGGAATTAAATACAATAAGCACAATGCCGCATTAAGTACAAGAATAGAGACTCTCCTTACAGGCGGTGCTTTGAGCTTTACCTGTGAGACTAGTATTAGTTTCCGATACACCACTGCAGGTTCAATGTATTCCTAGGACATACACATTGACTGTGAACCACTGAAATTACATTGGAAGTAAATACAGAAGGCGCAATGCCGCCTTAAGTGCAGGAAGAGTGAGACTTCTTCAAGTCTGTGTTTTGATCTTTTCCTGTGAGACCAGTATTAGTTTCCGATACACCACTGCAGGTTCAATGTGTTCCTTGGACCTCACATTGACGGTGAAACACATATATCACATCGAAATTAAATACAAAAGTCACAATGCCGCTTCAAGTACAACAATAGAGATTCTTCTTACAGTCGGTGCTTTGAGCGATCCCTGTGAGACCAGTATTAGTTTCCGATACACCACTGCTGGTTCAATGTATTCCTTGGACCTTCAGATTGACGATGATACACAGAAATCGCATCGGAATTAAATACAAAAGGCACAATGCCGCCTTAAGTACAAGAATAGAGACTCTTCTTACAGTCGGTGCTTTGAGCATTCCCTGTGAGACCAGTATTAGATTCCGATACACCACTGCTGGTTCAATGTATTCCTTGGACGTACACATTGACGATGATACAAAGAAATCGCATCGGAATTAAATACAAAACGCACAATGCCGCCTTTAGTACAAGAATAGAGACTCATCTTACAGTCGGTGTTTTGAGCATTCCCTGTGAGACCAGTATTAGTTTCCGATACACCACTGCAGGTTCAATGTATTCCTAGGACATACACATTGACTGTGAACCACTGAAATTACATTGGAATTAAATACAGAAGGCGCAACGCCGCCTTAAGTGCAGGAAGAGTGAGACTTCTTCAAGTCTGTGTTTTGATCTTTTCCTGTGAGACCAGTATTAGTTTCCGATACACCACTGCAGGTTCAATGTGTTCCTTGGACCTCACATTGACGGTGAAACACATATATCACATCGGAATTAAATACAAAAGTCACAATGCCGCTTCAAGTACAACAATAGAGATTCTTCTTACAGTCGGTGCGTTGAGTGATCCCAGTGAGACCAGTATTAGTTTCCGATACACCACTGCTGGTTCAATGTATTCCTTGGACCTTCAGATTGACGATGATACACAGGAATCGCATCGGAATTAAATACAAAAGGCACAATGCCGCCTTAAGTACAAGAATAGAGACTCTTCTTACAGTCGGTGCTTTGAGCATTCCCTGGGAGACCAGTATTAGATTCCGATACACCACTGCTGGTTCAATGTATTCCTTGGACATACACATTGACGATGATACAAAGAAATCGCATCGGAATTAAATACAAAAGGCACAATGCCGCCTTTAGTACAAGAATAGAGACTCATCTTACAGTCGGTGTTTTGAGCATTCCCTGTGAGACCAGTATTAGTTTCCGATACACCACTGCAGGTTCAATGTATTCCTTGGACATACACATTGACGAAGAAACACAGAAATCGCATCGGAATTAAATACAAAAGGCAAAATGCCGCCTTAAGGACAAGAATAGAGACTCTCCTTACAGTCGGTGTTTTGAGCATTCTCTGTGAGACCAGTATTAGTTTCCGATACACCACTGCAGGTTCAATGTATTCCTTGGACGTACATGTTGGTGATGAAAAACTGAAATTAGATCGGAATTAAATACAAAAGGCACAATGCCGCCTTAACTGCAAGATGAGAGAGACTTCTTAGAGTCTGTGCTTTGATCCTTTCCTGTGTGACCAGTATTAGTTTCCGATACACCACTGCAGGTTCAATGTATTCCGTGGACCTTCACATTGACGATGAAACACAGAAATCACATCGTAATTAAATACAAATGGCACAATGCCGCCTTAAGTGCAAGAAGAGTGAGACTTCTTACAGTCTGTGCTTTGATCCTTTCCTGTGAGACCAGTATTAGTTTCCGATACACCACTGCAGGTTCAATGTATTCCTTGGACATTCACATTGACGATGAAACACAGATATCGCAACGGAATTAAATACAAAAGGCACAATGCCGCCTTACGTACAAGAATAGAGACTCTTCTTACAATCGGTGCTTTGAGCATTCCCTGTGAGACCAGTATTAGTTTGCGATACACCACTGCAGGTTCAATGTATTCCTTGGACATACCCATTGACAATGAGACACAGAAATCGCATCGGAATTAAATACAGAAGCCACAATGCCGCCATAAGTACAAGAATAGAGACTCTTCTTAGAGTCGGTGCTTTGAGCATTCCATGTGAGACCAGTATAAGTTTCCGATACACCACTGCAGGTTCAATGTATTCCTAGGACATACACATTGACAATGAACCACTGAAATTACATTGGAATTAAATACAGAAGCCACAATGCCGCCTTAAGTACAAGAATAGAGATTCTTCTTAGAGTCGGTGCTTTGAGCATTCCCTGTGAGACAAGTATTAGTTTCCGATACACCACTGCAGGTTCAATGTATTCCTCGGACATACACATTGACGATGAACCACTGAAATTACATTGGATTTAAATACAGAAGGCGCAATGCCGTCTTAAGTGCAGGAAGAGTGAGACTTCTTCGAGTCTGTGCTTTGATCTTTTCCTGTGAGACCAGTATTAGTTTCCGATACACCACTGCAGGTATAATGTGTTCCTTGGACCTCACTATGACGATGAAACACATATATCACATCGGAATGAAATACAAAAGGCACAATGCCGCTTTAAGTAAAACAATAGAGACTCTTCTTACAGTCAGTGCTTTGAACGTTCCCTGAGAGACCAGTATTAGTTTCCGATACACCACTGCTGTTTCAATGTATTCCTTGGACCTTCAGATTGACGATGATACACAGAAATCGCATCGTAATTAAATACAAATGGCAAAATGCCGCCTTAAGTGCAAGAAGAGTGAGACTTCTTACGGTCTGTGCTTTGATCCTTTCCTGTGAAACCAGTATTAGTTTCCGATACACCACGCAGGTTCAATGTATTCCTTGGACGTACACGTTGGTGATGAAAAACTAAAATTAGATCGGAATTAAATACAAAAGGCACAATGCCGCCTTAACTGCAAGAAGAGTGAGACTTCTTAGAGTCTGTGCTTTGACCCTTTCCTGTGAGACCAGTATTAGTTTCCGATACACACTGCAGGTTCAATGTATTCCTTGGACCTTCACATTGACGATGAAACACAGAAATCGCATCGTAATTAAATACAAATGGCACAATGCCGCCTTAAGAGCAAGAAGAGTGAGACATCTTACAGTCTGTGCTTTGATCCTTTCCTGTGAGACCAGTAAGAGTTTCCGATACACCACTGCAAGTTCAGTGTATTCCTTGGACATTCACATTGACGATGAAACACAGATATCGCAACGGAATTAAATACAAAAGGCACAATGCCGCCTTAAGTGCAAGAAGAGTGTGACTTCTTAGAGTCTGTGCTTTGATCCTTTCCTGTGAGACCAGTATTAGTTTCCGATACACCACTGCAGGTTCAATGTATTCCTTGGACCATCACATTGACGATGAAACACAGAAATCGCATCGGAATTAAATACAAAAGGCACAATGCCGCATTAAGTACAAGAATAGAGACTCTTCTTACAGGCGGTACTTTGAGGTTTCCCTGTGAGACCAGTATTAGTTTCCGATACACCACTGCTGGTTCAATGTATTCCTTGACCTTCACATTGACGATGAAACACAGAAATCGCATCGGAATTAAATACAGAAGGCACAATGCCGCCTTATGTACAAGAATAGAGACTCTTCGTAGAGTTGGTGCTTTGAGCATTCCCTGTGAGACCAGTATTGGTTTCCGATACACCACTGCCAGTTCAATGTATTGCTAGGATATACACATTGACGATGAACCCCTGACATTACATTGGAATTAAATACAAAAGGCGCAATGCCGCCTTAAGTGCAGGAAGAGTGAGACTTCTTCGAGTCTGTGCTTTGATCTTTTCCTGTGAGACCAGTATTAGTTTCCGATACACCACTGCAGGTTCAATGTGTTCCTTGGTCATCACATTGACGATGGAACACATATATCACATCGGAATTAAATACAAAAGGCACAATGCTGCTTTAAGTACAACAATAGAGACTCTTCTTACAGTCGGTGCTTTGAGCGTTCCCTGTGAGACCAGTATTAGTTTCCGATACACCACTGCTGGTTCAATGTATTCCTTGCACATACACATTGACGATGAAACACTCAAATTACATCGAAATTAAATACAAAAACCACAATGCCGCCTTAAGTGCAAGAAGAATGAGACCTCTTAGATTCTGTATTTTGATCCTTTCCTGTGAGACCAGTATTAGTTTCCGATACACCGCAGCAGATTCAATGTATTCTTTGGACCTACACATTGACGATGAAACACAGAAATCGCATGGGAATTAAATACAAAAGACACGATGCCGCCTTAAGTGCAAGAAGAGTGAGACTTCTTAGAGTCTGTGCTTTGATCCTTTCCTGTGAGACCAGTATTAGTCTCCGATACACCGCAGCAGGTTCAATGTATTACTTGGACCTACACATTGACGATGAAACACAGAAATCGCATGGGAATTAAATACAAAAGACACAATGCCGCCTTAAGTACAAGAATAGAGACTCTTCTTACAGTCGGTGTTTTGAGCATTCCCTGTAAGACCAGTATTAGTTTCCGATACACCTCTGCAGGTTCAATGTATTCCTCGGACATACACATTGACGATGAAACACTGAAATCGCATCGGAATTAAATACAAAAGGAACAATACCGCCTTTAGTACAAGAATAGTGACTCTTCTTATAGTCGGTGCTTTGAGCATTCCCTGTGAGACCAGTATAAGTTTCCGATACCCCACTGCAGGTTCAATGTATTCCTTGGACGTACACATTGACGATGAAACACGAGAAATCGCATCGGAATTAAATACAAAAGGCACGATGCCGCCTTACGTACAAGAATAGAACCTCTTCTTACGGTCGGTGCTTTGAGCAATCCCTGTGTGACCAGTATTAGTTTCCGATACACCACTGCAGGTTCAATGCTTTCCTTGGACCTTCAGATTGACGATGATACACAGAAATCGCATCGGAATTAAATACAAAATGCACGATGCCGCCATAAGTACAAGAATAGATACTCTTCTTACAGTCGGTGCTCTGATCATTCCCTGTGAGACCAGTATTAGTTTCCGATACACCACTGCAGGTTCAATGTATTCCTTGGACATACACATTGACGATGAAACACAGAAATCGCATCGGAATTAAATACAAAATGCACAATGCCGCCTTAAGTACAAGAATAGAGACTCTCCTTACAGTCGGTGTTTTGGGCATTCCCTGTGAGACCAGTATTAGTTTCCGATACACCTCTGCAGGTTCAATGTATTCCTCGGACATACACATTGACGATGAAACACTGAAATCGCATAGGAAATAAATACAAAAGGCACAATACCGCCTTAAGTACAAGAATAGAGACTCTTCTTACAGTCGGTGCTTTGAGCATTCCCTGTGTGACCAGTATTAGTTTCCGATACAGCACTGCAGGTTCAATGTATTCCTTGGACATACACATTGACGATGATACACAGAAATCGCATCGGAATTAAATACAAAAGGCACAATGCCGCCTTAGTACAAGAATAGGGACTTTTCTTACAGTCGGTGCTTTGAGCATTCCCAGTGAGACCAGTATTAGTTTCCGATAGACCACTGCAGGTTCAATGTAATCCTAGAACATACACATTGACGACGAAACACAGAAATCGCATCGTAATTAAATACAAAAGGCACAATGCCGCCTTAAGTACAAGAATAGAGACTCTTCTTACACTCTGTGCTTTGAGCATTCCCTGTGAAACCAGTATTAGTTTCCGATACACCACTGCAGGTTCAATGTATTCCTTGGAACTTCACATTGACGATGATACATAGAAATCGCATCGGAATTAAATACAAAAGGCACAATGCCGCCTTAAGTACAAGAACAGAGACTCTTCTTACAGTCGGTGTTTTGAGCACTCCCTGTGAGACCAGTATTAGTTTCCCATGCCCACTGCAGGTTCAATGTATTCCTTGGACATTCACATTGACGATGAAACACAGATATCTACATCTACATCTACATCTACATCTACATTGATACTCCGCAAGCCACCCAACGGTGTATGGCGGAGGGCACCTTCCGTGCCACTGTCATTACCTCCCTTTCCTGTTCCAGTCGCGTATGGTTCGCGGGAAGAACGACTGTCTGAAAGCCTCCGTGCGCGCTCTAATCTCTCTAATTTTACATTCGTGATCTCCTCGGGAAGTATAAGTAGGGGGAAGCAATATATTCGATACCTCATCCAGAAACGCATCCTCTCGAAACCTGGCGAGCAAGCTACACCGCGATGCAGAGCGCCTCTCTTGCAGAGTCTGCCACTTGAGTTTATTAAACATCTCCGTAACGCTATCACGGTTACCAAATAACCCAGTGACGAAACGCGCCGCTCTTCTTTGGATCTTCTCTATCTCCTCCGTCAACCCGACCTGGTACGGATCCCACACTGATGAGCAATACTCAAGTATAGGTCGAACGAGTGTTTTGTAAGCCACCTCCTTTGTTGATGGACTACATTTTCTAAGCACTCTCCCAATGAATCTCAACCTGGTACCCGCCTTACCAACAATTAGTTTTATATGATCATTCCACTTCAAATCGTTCCGTACGCATACTCCCAGATATTTTACTGAAGTAACTGCTACCAGTGTTTGTTCCGCTATCATATAATCATACAATAAAGGATCCTTCTTTCTATGTATTCGCAATACATTACATTTGTCTATGTTAAGGGTCAGTTGCCACTCCCTGCACCAAGTGCCTATCCGCTGCAGATCTTCCTGTATTTCGCTACAATTTTCTAATGCAGCAACTTCTCTGTATACTACAGCATCATCCGCGAAAAGCCGCATGGAACTTCCGACACTATCTACTAAGTCATTTATATATATT
This sequence comes from Schistocerca serialis cubense, assembly GCF_023864345.2. Lineage (NCBI taxonomy): Eukaryota > Metazoa > Arthropoda > Insecta > Orthoptera > Acrididae > Schistocerca > Schistocerca serialis. The sequence goes on from NC_064640.1 coordinate 1,069,812,277, forward strand.
GTGAAAAGCAATGGTCCCATAACACTCCCCTGTGGCACGCCAGAGGTTACTTTAACGTCTGTAGACGTCTCTCCATTGATAACAACATGCTGTGTTCTGTTTGCCAAAAACTCCTCAATCCAGCCACACAGCTGGTCTGATATTCCGTAGGCTCTTACTTTGCTTATCAGGCGACAGTGCGGAACTGTATCGAACGCCTTCCGGAAGTCAAGAAAAATAGCATCTACCTGGGAGCCTGTATCTAATATTTTCTGGGTCTCATGAACAAATAAGGCGAGTTGGGTCTCACACGATCGCTGTTTCCGGAATCCATGTTGATTCCTACATAGTAGATTCTGGGTTTCCAGAAATGACATGATACGCGAGCAAAAAACATGTTCTAAAATTCTACAAGAGATCGACGTAAGAGATATAGGTCTATAGTTTTGCGCATCTGCTCGACGACCCTTCTTGAAGACTGGGACTATCTGTGCTCTTTTCCAATCATTTGGAACCCTCCGTTCCTCTAGAGACTTGCGGTACACGGCTGTTAGAAGGGGGGCAAGTTCTTTCGCGTACTCTGTGTAGAATCGAATTGGTATCCCGTCAGGTCCAGTGGACTTTCCTCTATTGAGTGATTCCAGTTGCTTTTCTATTCCTTGGACACTTATTTCGATGTCAGCCATTTTTTCGTTTGTGCGAGGATTTAGAGAAGGAACTGCAGTGCGGTCTTCCTCTGTGAAACAGCTTTGGAAAAAGGTGTTTAGTATTTCAGCTTTACGCGTGTCATCCTCTGTTTCAATGCCATCATCATCCCGTAGTGTCTGGATATGCTGTTTCGAGCAACGGAATTAAATACAAAAGGCACAATGCCGCCTTAAGTGCAAAAAGAGTGTGACTTCTTAGAGTCTGTGCTTTGATCCTTTCCTGTGAGACCAGTATTAGTTTCCGATTCACCACTGCAGGTTCAATGAATTCCTTGGACCATCACATTGACGATGAAACACAGAAATCGCATCGGAATTAAATACAAAAGGCACAATGCCGCATTAAGTACAAGAATAGAGACTCTTCTTACAGCCGGTGCTTTGAGCTTTCCCTGTGACACCAGTATTAGTTTCCGATACGCCACTGCTGGTTGAATGTATTCCTTGACCTTCACATTGACGGTGAAACACAGAAATCGCATTGGAATTAAATACAATAAGCACAATGCCGCATTAAGTACAAGAATAGAGACTCTCCTTACAGGCGGTGCTTTGAGCTTTACCTGTGAGACTAGTATTAGTTTCCGATACACCACAGCAGGTTCAATGTATTCCTAGGACATACACATTGACTGTGAACCACTGAAATTACATTGGAAGTAAATACAGAAGGCGCAATGCCGCCTTAAGTGCAGGAAGAGTGAGACTTCTTCAAGTCTGTGTTTTGATCTTTTCCTGTGAGACCAGTATTAGTTTCCGATACACCACTGCAGGTTCAATGTGTTCCTTGGACCTCACATTGACGGTGAAACACATATATCACATCGAAATTAAATACAAAAGTCACAATGCCGCTTCAAGTACAACAATAGAGATTCTTCTTACAGTCGGTGCTTTGAGCGATCCCTGTGAGACCAGTATTAGTTTCCGATACACCACTGCTGGTTCAATGTATTCCTTGGACCTTCAGATTGACGATGATACACAGAAATCGCATCGGAATTAAATACAAAAGGCACAATGCCGCCTTAAGTACAAGAATAGAGACTCTTCTTACAGTCGGTGCTTTGAGCATTCCCTGTGAGACCAGTATTAGATTCCGATACACCACTGCTGGTTCAATGTATTCCTTGGACGTACACATTGACGATGATACAAAGAAATCGCATCGGAATTAAATACAAAAGGCACAATGCCGCCTTTAGTACAAGAGTAGAGACTCGTCTTACAGTCGGTGTTTTGAGCATTCCCTGTGAGACCAGTATTAGTTTCCGATACACCACTGCAGGTTCAATGTATTCCTTGGACATACACATTGACGATGAAACACAGAAATCGCATCGGAATTAAATACAAAAGGCAAAATGCCGCCTTAAGGACAAGAATAGAGACTCTCCTTACAGTCGGTGTTTTGAGCATTCTCTGTGAGACCAGTATTAGTTTCCGATACACCACTGCAGGTTCAATGTATTCCTTGGACGTACATGTTGGTGATGAAAAACTGAAATTAGATCGGAATTAAATACAAAAGGCACAATGCCGCCTTAACTGCAAGATGAGAGAGACTTCTTAGAGTCTGTGCTTTGATCCTTTCCTGTGTGACCAGTATTAGTGTCCGATACACCACTGCAGGTTCAATGTATTCCGTGGACCTTCACATTGACGATGAAACACAGAAATCACATCGTAATTAAATACAAATGGCACAATGCCGCCTTAAGTGCAAGAAGAGTGAGACTTCTTACAGTCTGTGCTTTGATCCTTTCCTGTGAGACCAGTATTAGTTTCCGATACACCACTGCAGGTTCAATGTATTCCTTGGACATTCACATTGACGATGAAACACAGATATCGCAACGGAATTAAATACAAAAGGCACAATGCCGCCTTACGTACAAGAATAGAGACTCTTCTTACAATCGGTGCTTTGAGCATTCCCTGTGAGACCAGTATTAGTTTGCGATACACCACTGCAGGTTCAATGTATTCCTTGGACATACCCATTGACAATGAGACACAGAAATCGCATCGGAATTAAATACAGAAGCCACAATGCCGCCATAAGTACAAGAATAGAGACTCTTCTTAGAGTCGGTGCTTTGAGCATTCCCTGTGAGACCAGTATAAGTTTCCGATACACCACTGCAGGTTCAATGTATTCCTAGGACATACACATTGACGATGAACCACTGAAATTACATTGGAATTAAATACAGAAGGCGCAATGCCGCCTTAAGTGCAGGAAGAGTGAGACTTCTTCGAGTCTGTGCTTTGATCCTATCCTGTGAGACCAGTATTAGTTTCCGATACACCGCAGCAGGTTCAATGTATTCCTTGGACCTACCCATTGACGATGAAACACAGAAATCGCATGGGAATTAAATACAAAAGACACGATGCCGCCTTAAGTGCAAGAAGAGTGAGACTTTCTAGAGTCTGTGCTTTGATCCTTTCCTGTGAGACCAGTATTAGTCTCCGATACACCGCAGCAGGTTCAATGTATTACTTGGACCTACACATTGACGATGAAACACAGAAATCGCATGGGAATTAAATACAAAAGCCACAATGCCGCCTTAAGTACAAGAATAGAGACTCTTCTTACAGTCGGTGTTTTGAGCATTCCCTGTAAGACCAGTATTAGTTTCCGATACACCTCTGCAGGTTCAATGTATTCCTCGGACATACACATTGACGATGAAACACAGAAATCGCATCGGAATTAAATACAAAAGGAACAATACCGCCTTTAGTACAAGAACAGTGACTCTTCTTATAGTCGGTGCTTTGAGCATTCCCTGTGAGACCAGTATAAGTTTCCGATACCCCACTGCAGGTTCAATGTATTCCTTGGACGTACACATTGACGATGAAACACTGAAATCGCATAGGAAATAAATACAAAAGGCACAATACCGCCTTAAGTACAAGAATAGAGACTCTTCTTACAGTCGGAGCTTTGAGCATTCCCTGTGAGACCAGTATTAGTTTCCGATACAGCACTGCAGGTTCAATGTATTCCTTGGACATACACATTGACGATGATACACAGAAATCGCATCGGAATTAAATACAAAAGGCACAATGCCGCCTTAGTACAAGAATAGGGACTTTTCTTACAGTCGGTGCTTTGAGCATTCCCTGTGAGACCAGTATTAGTTTCCGATAGACCACTGCAGGTTCAATGTATTCCTAGAACATACACATTGACGACGAAACACAGAAATCGCATCGTAATTAAATACAAAAGGCAAAATGCCGCCTTAAGTACAAGAATAGAGACTCTTCTTACACTCTGTGCTTTGAGCATTCCCTGTGAAACCAGTATTAGTTTCCGATACACCACTGCAGGTTCAATGTATTCCTTGGAACTTCACATTGACGATGATACATAGAAATCGCATCGGAATTAAATACAAAAGGCACAATGCCGCCTTAAGTACAAGAACAGAGACTCTTCTTACAGTCGGTGTTTTGAGCACTCCCTGTGAGACCAGTATTAGTTTCCCATGCCCACTGCAGGTTCAATGTATTCCTTGGACATTCACATTGACGATGAAACACAGATATCGCAACGGAATTAAATACAAAAGGCACAATGCCGCCTTAAGTGCAAAAAGAGTGTGACTTCTTAGAGTCTGTGCTTTGATCCTTTCCTGTGAGACCAGTATTAGTTTCCGATTCACCACTGCAGGTTCAATGAATTCCTTGGACCATCACATTGACGATGAAACACAGAAATCGCATCGGCATTAAAGACAAAAGGCACAATGCCGCATTAAGTACAAGAATAGAGACTCTTCTTACAGCCGGTGCTTTGAGCTTTCCCTGTGACACCAGTATTAGTTTCCGATACGCCACTGCTGGTTGAATGTATTCCTTGACCTTCACATTGACGATGAAACACAGAAATCGCATTGGAATTAAATACAAAAAGCACAATGCCGCATTAAGTACAAGAATAGAGACTCTCCTTACAGGCGGTGCTTTGAGCTTTACCTGTGAGACCAGTATTAGTTTCCGATACACCACTGCAGGTTCAATGTATTCCTAGGACATACACATTGACTGTGAACCACTGAAATTACATTGGAAGTAAATACAGAAGGCGCAATGCCGCCTTAAGTGCAGGAAGAGTGAGACTTCTTCAAGTCTGTGTTTTGATCTTTTCCTGTGAGACCAGTATTAGTTTCCGATACACCACTGCAGGTTCAATGTGTTCCTTGGACCTCACATTGACGGTGAAACACATATATCACATCGGAATTAAATACAAAAGTCACAATGCCGCTTCAAGTACAACAATAGAGATTCTTCTTACAGTCGGTGCTTTGAGCGATCCCTGTGAGACCAGTATTAGTTTCCGATACACCACTGCTGGTTCAATGTATTCCTTGGACCTTCAGATTGACGATGATACACAGAAATCGCATCGGAATTAAATACAAAAGGCACAATGCCGCCTTAAGTACAAGAATAGAGACTCTTCTTACAGTCGGTGCTTTGAGCATTCCCTGTGAGACCAGTATTAGATTCCGATACACCACTGCTGGTTCAATGTATTCCTTGGACATACACATTGACGATGATACAAAGAAATCGCATCGGAATTAAATACAAAAGGCACAATGCCGCCTTTAGTACAAGAATAGAGACTCATCTTACAGTCGGTGTTTTGAGCATTCCCTGTGAGACCAGTATTAGTTTCCGATACACCACTGCAGGTTCAATGTATTCCTTGGACATACACATTGACGATGAAACACAGAAATCGCATCGGAATTAAATACAAAAGGCACAATGCCGCCTTAAGGACAAGAATAGAGACTCTCCTTACAGTCGGTGTTTTGAGCATTCTCTGTGAGACCAGTATTAGTTTCCGATACACCACTGCAGGTTCAATGTATTCCTTGGACGTACATGTTGGTGATGAAAAACTGAAATTAGATCGGAATTAAATACAAAAGGCACAATGCCGCCTTAACTGCAAGATGAGAGAGACTTCTTAGAGTCTGTGCTTTGATCCATTCCTGTGTGACCAGTATTAGTGTCCGATACACCACTGCAGGTTCAATGTATTCCGTGGACCTTCACATTGACGATGAAACACAGAAATCACATCGTAATTAAATACAAATGGCACAATGCCGCCTTAAGTGCAAGAAGAGTGAGACTTCTTACAGTCTGTGCTTTGATCCTTTCCTGTGAGACCAGTATTAGTTTCCGATACACCACTGCAGGTTCAATGTATTCCTTGGACATTCACATTGACGATGAAACACAGATATCGCAACGGAATTAAATACAGAAGCCACAATGCCGCCATAAGTACAAGAATAGAGACTCTTCTTAGAGTCGGTTCTTTGAGCATTCCCTGTGAGACCAGTATAAGTTTCCGATACACCACTACAGGTTCAATGTATTCCTAGGACATACACATTGACGATGAACCACTGAAATTACATTGGAATTAAATACAGAAGGCGCAATGCCGCCTTATGTGCAGGAAGTGTGAGACTTCTTCGAGTCTGTGCTTTGATCCTATCCTGTGAGACCAGTATTAGTTTCCGATACACCACTGCATGTTCAATGTATTTCTTGGACCATCACATTGACAATGAAACACAGAAATCGCATCGGAATTAAATACAAAAGTCACAATGCCGCATTAAGTACAAGAATAGAGACTCTTCTTACAGGCGGTGCTTTGAGCTTTCCCTGTGAGACCAGTATTAGTTTCCGACACACCACTGCAGGTTCAATGTATTCCTTGGACCTTCACAATGGCGATGAAACACAGAAATCGCATCGGAATTAAATACAGAAGCCACAATGCCGCCTTAAGTACAAGAATAGAGATTCTTCTTAGAGTCGGTGCTTTGAGCATTCCCTGTGAGACAAGTATTAGTTTCCGATACACCACTGCAGGTTCAATGTATTCCTCGGACATACACATTGACGATGAACCACTGAAATTACATTGGAATTATATACAGAAGGCGCAATGCCGCCTTAAGTGCAGGAAGAGTGAGACTTCTTCGAGTCTGTGCTTTGATCTTTTCCTGTGAGACCAGTATTAGTTTCCGATACACCACTGCAGGTTCAATGTGTTCCTTGGACCTCACAATGACGATGAAACACATATATCACATCGGAATGAAATACAAAAGGCACAATGCCGCTTTAAGTAAAACAATAGAGACTCTTCTTACAGTCAGTGCTTTGAACGTTTCCTGAGAGACCAGTATTAGTTTCCGATACACCACTGCTGTTTCAAAGTATTCCTTGGACCTTCAGATTGACGATGATACACAGAAATCGCATCGTAATTAAATACAAATGGCACAATGCCGCCTTAAGTGCAAGAAGAGTGAGACTTCTTACAGTCTGTGCTTTGATCCTTTCCTGTGAAACCAGTATTAGTTTCCGATACACCACTGCAGGTTCAATGTATTCCTTGGACGTACACGTTGGTGATGAAAAACTAAAATTAGATCGGAATTAAATACAAAAGGCACAATGCCGCCTTAACTGCAAGAAGAGTGAGACTTCTTAGAGTCTGTGCTTTGACCCTTTCCTGTGAGACCAGTATTAGTTTCCGATACACACTGCAGGTTCAATGTATTCCTTGGACCTTCACATTGACGATGAAATACAGAAATCGCATCGTAATTAAATACAAATGGCACAATGCCGCCTTAAGAGCAAGAAGAGTGAGACATCTTACAGTCTGTGCTTTGATCCTTTCCTGTGAGACCAGTAAGAGTTTCCGATACACCACTGCAGGTTCAGTGTATTCCTTGGACATTCACATTGACGATGAAACACAGATATCGCAACGGAATTAAATACAAAAGGCACAATGCCGCCTTAAGTGCAAGAAGAGTGTGACTTCTTAGAGTCTGTGCTTTGATCCTTTCCTGTGAGACCAGTATTAGTTTCCGATACACCACTGCAGGTTCAATGTATTCCTTGGACCATCACATTGACGATGAAACACAGAAATCGCATCGGAATTAAATACAAAAGGCACAATGCCGCATTAAGTACAAGAATAGAGACTCTTCTTACAGGCGGTACTTTGAGCTTTCCCTGTGAGACCAGTATTAGTTGCCGATACACCACTGCTGGTTCAATGTATTCCTTGACCTTCACATTGACGATGAAACACAGAAATCGCATCGGAATTAAATACAGAAGGCACAATGCCGCCTTATGTACAAGAATAGAGACTCTTCGTAGAGTCGGTGCTTTGAGCATTCCCTGTGAGACCAGTATTGGTTTCCGATACACCACTGCAAGTTCAATATATTGCTAGGATATACACATTGACGATGAACCACTGACATTACATTGGAATTAAATACAAAAGGCGCAATGCCGCCTTAAGTGCAGGAAGAGTGAGCCTTCTTCGAGTCTGTGCTTTGATCTTTTCCTGTGAGACCAGTATTAGTTTCCGATACACCACTGCAGGTTCAATGTGTTCCTTGGACATCACATTGACGATGGAACACATATATCACATCGGAATTAAATACAAAAGGCACAATGCAGCTTTAAGTACAACAATAGAGACTCTTCTTACAGTCGGTGCTTTGAGCGTTCCCTGTGAGACCAGTATTAGTTTCCGATACACCACTGCAGGTTCAATGCTTTCCTTGGACCTTCAGATTGACGATGATACACAGAAATCGCATCGGAATTAAATACAAAATGCACGATGCCGCCATAAGTACAAGAATAGATACTCTTCTTACAGTCGGTGCTCTGATCATTCCCTGTGAGACCAGTATTAGTTTCCGATACACCACTGCAGGTTCAATGTATTCCTTGGACATACACATTGACGATGAAACACAGAAATCGCATCGGAATTAAATACAAAAGGCACAATGCCGCCTTAAGTACAAGAATAGAGACTCTCCTTACAGTCGGTGTTTTGGGCATTCCCTGTGAGACCAGTATTAGTTTCCGATACACCTCTGCAGGTTCAATGTATTCCTCGGACATACACATTGACGATGAAACACTGAAATCGCATAGGAAATAAATACAAAAGGCACAATACCGCCTTAAGTACAAGAATAGAGACTCTTCTTACAGTCGGTGCTTTGAGCATTCCCTGTGAGACCAGTATTAGTTTCCGATACAGCACTGCAGGTTCAATGTATTCCTTGGACATACACATTGCCGATGATACACAGAAATCGCATCGGAATTAAATACAAAAGGCACAATGCCGCCTTAGTACAAGAATAGGGACTTTTCTTCCAGTCGGTGCTTTGAGCATTCCCTGTGAGACCAGTATTAATTTCCGATAGACCACTGCAGGTTCAATGTATTCCTTGAACATACACATTGACGACGAAACACAGAAATCGCATCGTAATTAAATACAAAAGGCACAATGCCGCCTTAAGTACAAGAACAGAGACTCTTCTTACAGTCGGTGTTTTGAGCACTCCCTGTGAGACCAGTATTAGTTTCCCATGCCCACTGCAGGTTCAATGTATTCCTTGGACATTCACATTGACGATGAAACACAGAAATCGCATCGGAATTAAATACAAAAGGCACAATGCCGCCTTAAGTACAAGAATAGAGGCTCTTCTTACAGTCGGTGCTTTGGGCATTCTCTGTGAGACCAGTATTAGTTTCCGATACACCACTGCAGGTTCAATGTATTCCTTGGACATACACATTGACGATGAAACACAGAAATCGCTTCGGAATTAAATGCAAAAGGCACAATGACGCCTTAAGTGCAAGAAGAGTGAGACTACTTAGAGTCTGTGCTTTGATCCTTACCTGTGAGACCAGTATTAGTTTCCGAAACACCACTGCAGGTTCAATGTATTCCTTGGACCTGCACATTGACGATGATACACAGAAATCGCATCGGAATTAAATGCAAAAGGCACAATGACGCCTTAAGTGCAAGAAGAGTGAGACTACTTAGAGTCTGTGCTTTGATCCTTAGCTTTGAGACCAGTATTAGTTTCCGATACACCACTGCAGGTTCAATGTATTCCGTGGACCTGCACATTGACGAGGAAACACAGAAATCGCATCGGAATTAAATACAAAAGGCACAATGCCGCCTAAAGTGCACGAAGAGTGAGATTTCTTAGAGTCTGTGATATGATCCTTTTCTGTGAGACCAGTATTAGTTTCCGATACACCACTGCACGTTCAGTCTGATCCTTGGACCTTCACATGGACGACGAAACACAGAAATCGCATCGGAATTAAATACAAAAGGCACAATGCCGCCTTAAGTTCAAGAAAAGATACTCTTCTTACAGTCTGTGCTTTGATCCTTTCCTGTGAGACCAGGATTAGTTTCCGATAGCCCACTGCAGGTTCAATGTATTCCTTGGACCTTCACATTGACGATGAAACACAGAAATCGCATCGGAATTAAATACAAAAGGCACATTGCCGCCTTAAGTACAAGAATAGAAACTCCTCTTACAGTCGGTATTTTAGCATTCCCTGTGAGACTAGTATTAGTTTCCGATACACCACTGCAGGTTCAATGTATTCCTTGGACCTTCACATTGACGATGAAACACAGAAATCGCATCGGAATTAATTACAACAGGCGCAATGCCGCCTTAAGTACAAGAATAGAGACTTTTCTTACAGTCGGTGCATTGGGCATTCCCTATGAGACCAGCATTAGTTTCCGATACACCACTGCAGGTTCAATATATTCCTTGGACCTTCACATTGACGATGAAACACAGAAATAGCATCGGAATTAAATACAAAAGGCACAATGCCGTCATAAGTGCAAGCATAGAGACTCTTCTTACAGTCGGCGCTTTGAGCAATCCCAGTGAGACCAGTATTAGTTTCCGATACACCACTGCAGGTTCAATTTATTCCTTGGACATTCACATTGACGATGAAACACACAAATCGCATCTGAATTAAATACAAAAGGCGCAATGCCGCCTTAAGTAGAATAATAGAAACTCTTCTTACAGTCGATGCTTTGAGCATTCCCTGTGAGACCAGTATTAGTTTCCGATACACCACTGCAGGTTCAATGTATTCCTTGGACCTTCACATTGACGATGAAACACAGAAATCGCATCGGAATTAAATACAAAAGGCACAATGCCGCCTTAAGTACAAGAATAGAGACTCTTCTTACATTCGGTGCTTTGGGCATTCTCTGTGAGACCAGTATTAGTTTCCGATACACCACTGCAGGTTCAATGTATTCCTTGGACATACACATTGACGATGAAACACAGAAATCGCTTCGGAATTAAATGCAAAAGGCACAATGACGCCTTAAGTGCAAGAAGAGTGAGACTACTTAGAGTCTGTGCTTTGATCCTTACCTGTGAGACCAGTATTAGTTTCCGAAACACCACTGCAGGTTCAATGTATTCCTTGGACCTGCACATTGACGATGATACACAGAAATCGCATCGGAATTAAATGCAAAAGGCACAATGACGCCTTAAGTGCAAGAAGAGTGAGACTACTTAGAGTCTGTGCTTTGATCCTTACCTTTGAGACCAGTATTAGTTTCCGATACACCACTGCAGGTTCAATGTATTCCGTGGACCTGCACATTGACGAGGAAACACAGAAATCGCATCGGAATTAAATACAAAAGGCACAATGCCGCCTAAAGTGCACGAAGAGTGAGATTTCTTAGAGTCTGTGATATGATCCTTTTCTGTGAGACCAGTATTAGTTTCCGATACACCACTGCACGTTCAGTGTGATCCTTGGACCTTCACATGGACGACGAAACACAGAAATCGCATCGGAATTAAATAAAAAAGGCACAATGCCGCCTTAAGTTCAAGAAAAGATACTCTTCTTACAGTCTGTGCTTTGATCCTTTCCTGTGAGACCAGGATTAGTTTCCGATAGCCCACTGCAGGTTCAATGTATTCCTTGGACCTTCACATTGACGATGAAACACAGAAATCGCATCGGAATTAAATACAAAAGGCACATTGCCGCCTTAAGTACAAGAATAGAAACTCCTCTTACAGTCGGTGTTTTAGCATTCCCTGTGAGACTAGTATTAGTTTCCGATACACCACTGCAGGTTCAATGTATTCCTTGGACCTTCACATTGACGATGAAACACAGAAATCGCATCGGAATTAATTACAACAGGCGCAATGCCGCCTTAAGTACAAGAATAGAGACTTTTCTTACAGTCGGTGCATTGGGCATTCCCTATGAGACCAGCATTAGTTTCCGATACACCACTGCAGGTTCAATATATTCCTTGGACCTTCACATTGACGATGAAACACAGAAATAGCATCGGAATTAAATACAAAAGGCACAATGCCGTCATAAGTGCAAGCATAGAGACTCTTCTTACAGTCGGCGCTTTGAGCAATCCCAGTGAGACCAGTATTAGTTTCCGATACACCACTGCAGGTTCAATTTATTCCTTGGACATTCACATTGACGATGAAACACACAAATCGCATCTGAATTAAATACAAAAGGCGCAATGCCGCCTTAAGTAGAATAATAGAAACTCTTCTTACAGTCGATGCTTTGAGCATTCCCTGTGAGACCAGTATTAGTTTCCGATACACCACTGCAGGTTCAATGTATTCCTTGGACCTTCACATTGACGATGAAACACAGAAATCGCATCGGAATTAAATACAAAAGGCACAATGCCGCCTTAAGTACAAGAATAGAGACTCTTCGTACAGTCGGTGCTTTGAGCATTCCCTGTGAGTCCATTATTAGTTTCCGATACACCACTGCAGGTTCAATGTATTCCTTGGACATACACATTGACGATGAAACACAGAAATCGCATCGGAATTAAGTACAAAAGGCACGATGCCACCTTAAGTACAAGAATAGAGACTCTTCTTACAGTCGGTGCTTTGAGCATTCCCTGTGAGACCAGTATTAGTTTCCGATACACCTCTGCAAGTTCAATGTATTCCTTGGACACACACATTGACGATGAAACACTGAATTCGCATCGGAATTAAATACAGAAGGCACAATACCGCCTTAAGTACAAGAATAGAGACTCTTCTTCACAGTCAGTGCTGTGAGCATTCCCTGTGAGACCAGTATTAGATTCCGATACACCACTGCAGGTTCAATGTATTCCTTTTACATACACATTGACGATGATACACAGAAATCGCATCGGAATTAAATACAAAAGGCACAATGCCGCCTTTAGTACAAGAATAGAGACTCTTCTTACAGTCGGTGCTTTGAGCATACCCTGTGAGACCAATATTAGTTTCCGATACACCACTGCAGGTTCAATGTAATCTCTGGACATACACATTGACGATGAAACACAGAAAACGCATCGGAATTAAATACCAAAGGCACAATGCCGCCTTAAGTACAAGAATAGAGACTCTTCTTACAGTCGGTGCTTTGAGCATTCCCTATGAGACCTGTATTAGTTTCCGATACACCTCTGCGGGTTCAATGTATTCCTTGGACATACACATTGACGATCAAACACTGAAATCGCATCGGAATTAAATACAGAAGGCACAATACCGCCTTAGGTACAAGAATAGAGACTCTTCTTACAGTCGGTGCTTGGAGCATTCCCTGTGAGACCAGTATTAGTTTCCGATACACCACTGCAGGTTCAATGTATTCCTTGGACATACACATTGACGATGATACACAGAAATCGCATCGGAATTAAATACAAAAGGCACAATGCAGCCTTTAGTACAAGAATAGAGACTCATCTTACAGTCGGTGCTTTGAGCATTCCCTGTGAGACTAGTATTAGTTTCCGATACACCACTGCAGGTTCAATGTATTCCTTGGACGTACACGTTGGTGATGAAAAACTGAAATTAGATCGGAATTAAATACAAAAGGCACAATGCCGCCATAACTGCAAGAAGAGTGAGACTTCTTAGAGTCTGTGCTTTGATCCTTTCCTGTGAGACCAGTATTAGTTTCCGATACACCACTGCAGGTTCAATGTATTCTTTGGACCTTCACTTTGACGATGAAACACAGAAATTGTATCCTAATTAAATACAAATGGCACAATGCCGCCTTAGGTGCAAGAAGAGTGAGACTTCTTACAGTCTGTGCTTTGATCCTTTCCTGTGAGAGCAGTATTAGTTTCCGATACACCACTGCAGGTTCAATGTATTCCTTGGACACTCACATTGACGATGAAACACAGATATCGCAACGGAATTAAATACAAAAGGCACAATGCCGCCTTAAGTGCAAGAAGAGTGTGACTTCTTAGAGTCTGTGCTTTGATCCTTTCCTGTGAGACCAGTATTAGTTTCCGATACACACGTGGAGGTTCAATGTATTTCTAGGACCATCACATTGACAATTAAACACAGAAATCGCATCGGAATTAAATACAAAAGTCACAATGTCGCATTAAGTACAAGATTTGGGACTCTTCTTACAGGCGGTATTTGAGCTTTCCCTGTGAGACCAGTATTAGTTTCCGATACACCACTGCTGGTTCAATGTATTCCTTGGACCTTCACATTGACGATGAAACACAGAAATCGCATTGGAATTAAATACAGAAGGCACAATGCCGCCTTAAGTACAGGAATAGAGACTCTTCTTAGCGTCGATGCTTTGAGCAATCCCTGTGAGACCAGTATTAGTTTCCGATACACCACTGCAGGTTCAATGTATTCCTAGGACATACACATTGACGATGAACCACTGAAATTACATTGGAATTAAATACAGAAGGCGCAATGCCGCCTTAAGTGCAGGAAGAGTGAGACTTCTTCGAGTCAGTGCTTTGATCTTTTCCTGTGAGACCAGTATTAGTTTCCGATACGCCACTGCAGGTTCAATGTGTTCCTTGGACCTCACATTGACGATGAAACACATATATCACATCGGAATTAAATACAAAAGGCACAATGCCGCTTTAAGTACAACTATAGAGACTCTTCTTACAGTCGGTGCTTTGAGCGTTCCCTGTGAGACCAGTATTAGTGTTCGATACACCACTGCTGGTTCAATGTATTCCTTGGACCTTCAGATTGACGATGATACACAGAAATCGCATCGGAATTAAATAGAAAAGGCACAATGCCGCCTTAAGTACAAGAATAGAGACTCTTCTTACAGTCGGTGCTTTGAGCATTCCCTGTAAGACCAGTATTTGTTTCCGATACACCACTGCAGGTTCAATGTATTCATTGGACATACACATTGACGATGAAACACAGAAATCGCATCGGAATTAAGTACAAAAGGCACAATTCCACCTTAAGTACAAGAATAGAGACTCTTCTTACAGTCGGTGCTTTGAGCATTCCCTGTGAGACCAGTATTAGTTTCCGATACACCTCTGCAGGTTCAATGTATTCCTTGGACATACACATTGACGATGAAACACTGAAATCGCATCGGAATTAATTACAACAGGCGCCATGCCGAATTAAGTACAAGAATTGAGACTCTTCTTACAGTCGGTGCATTGGGCATTCCCTATGAGACCAGCATTAGTTTCCGATATACCACTGCAGGTTCAGTGCATTCCTTGGACCTTCACATTGACGATGAAACACAGAAATCGCATCGGAATTAAATACAAATGGCACAATGCCGTCATAAGTACAAGAATAGAGACTCTTCTTACAGTCGGCGCTTTGAGCATTCCCAGTGAGACCAGTATTGGTTTCCGATACACCACTGCAGGTTCAATGTATTCCTTGGACATACACATTGACGATGATACACAGAAATCGCATCGGAATTAAATACAAAACGCACAATGCCGCCTTTAGTACAAGAATACAGACTCTTCTTGCAGTCGGTATTTTGAGCATTCCCTGTGAGACCAGTATTAGTTTCTGATACACCACTGCAGGTTCAATGTATTCCTTGGACATACACATTGACGATGAAACACAGAAATCGCATCGGAATTAAATACAGAACGCACAATGCCGCCTTAAGTACAGGAATAGAGACTCTTCTTAGCGTCGGTGCTTTGAGTATTCCCTGTGAGACCAGTATTAGTATCCGATACACCACTGCAGGGTTAATGTATTCCTAGGACATACACATTGACGATGAACCACTGAAATTACATTGGAATTAAATACAGAAGGCGCAATGCCGCCTTAAGAGCAGGAAGAGTGAGACTTCTTCGAGACAGTGCTTTGATCTTTTCCTGTGAGACCAGTATTAGTTTCCGATACGCCACTGCAGGTTCAATGTGTTCCTTGGCATTCACATTGACGATGAAACACATATATCACATCGGAATTAAATACAAAAGGCACAATGCCGCTTTAAGTACAACAATAGAGACTCTTCTTACAGTCGGTGCTTTGAGCGTTCCCTGTGAGACCAGTATTAGTGTGCGATACACCACTGCTGGTTCAATGTATTCCTTGGACCTTCAGATTGACGATGATACACAGAATTCGCATCAGAATTAAATACAAAAGGCACAATGCCGCCTTAAGTACAAGAATAGAGACTCTTCTTACAGTCGGTGCTTTGAGCATTCCCTGTAAGACCAGTATTAGTTTCCGATACACCACTGCAGGTTCAATGTATTCCTTGGACATACACATTGACGATGATACACAGAAATCGCATCGGAATTAAATACAAAAGGCACAATGCCGCCTTAAGTTCAAGAAAAGATACTCTTCTTACAGTCTGTGCTTTGATCCTTTCCTGTGAGACCAGGATTAGTTTCCGATAGCCCACTGCAGGTTCAATGTATTCCTTGGACCTTCACATTGACGATGAAACACAGAAATCGCATCGGAATTAAATACAAAAGGCACATTGCCGCCTTAAGTACAAGAATAGAAACTCCTCTTACAGTCGGTGTTTTAGCATTCCCTGTGAGACTAGTATTAGTTTCCGATACACCACTGCAGGTTCAATGTATTCCTTGGACCTTCACATTGACGATGAAACACAGAAATCGCATCGGAATTAATTACAACAGGCGCAATGCCGCCTTAAGTACAAGAATAGAGACTTTTCTTACAGTCGGTGCATTGGGCATTCCCTATGAGACCAGCATTAGTTTCCGATACACCACTGCAGGTTCAATATATTCCTTGGACCTTCACATTGACGATGAAACACAGAAATAGCATCGGAATTAAATACAAAAGGCACAATGCCGTCATAAGTGCAAGCATAGAGACTCTTCTTACAGTCGGCGCTTTGAGCAATCCCAGTGAGACCAGTATTAGTTTCCGATACACCACTGCAGGTTCAATGTATTCCTTGGACATACACATTGACGATGATACACAGAAATCGCATCGGAATTAAATACAAAACGCACAATGCCGCCTTTAGTACAAGAATACAGACTCTTCTTGCAGTCGGTATTTTGAGCATTCCCTGTGAGACCAGTATTAGTTTCTGATACACCACTGCAGGTTCAATGTATTCCTTGGACATACACATTGACGATGAAACACAGAAATCGCATCGGAATTAAATACAGAACGCACAATGCCGCCTTAAGTACAGGAATAGAGACTCTTCTTAGCGTCGGTGCTTTGAGTATTCCCTGTGAGACCAGTATTAGTATCCGATACACCACTGCAGGGTTAATGTATTCCTAGGACATACACATTGACGATGAACCACTGAAATTACATTGGAATTAAATACAGAAGGCGCAATGCCGCCTTAAGAGCAGGAAGAGTGAGACTTCTTCGAGACAGTGCTTTGATCTTTTCCTGTGAGACCAGTATTAGTTTCCGATACGCCACTGCAGGTTCAATGTGTTCCTTGGCATTCACATTGACGATGAAACACATATATCACATCGGAATTAAATACAAAAGGCACAATGCCGCTTTAAGTACAACAATAGAGACTCTTCTTACAGTCGGTGCTTTGAGCGTTCCCTGTGAGACCAGTATTAGTGTGCGATACACCACTGCTGGTTCAATGTATTCCTTGGACCTTCAGATTGACGATGATACACAGAATTCGCATCAGAATTAAATACAAAAGGCACAATGCCGCCTTAAGTACAAGAATAGAGACTCTTCTTACAGTCGGTGCTTTGAGCATTCCCTGTAAGACCAGTATTAGTTTCCGATACACCACTGCAGGTTCAATGTATTCCTTGGACATACACATTGACGATGATACACAGAAATCGCATCGGAATTAAATACAAAAGGCACAATGCCGCCTTAAGTTCAAGAAAAGATACTCTTCTTACAGTCTGTGCTTTGATCCTTTCCTGTGAGACCAGGATTAGTTTCCGATAGCCCACTGCAGGTTCAATGTATTCCTTGGACCTTCACATTGACGATGAAACACAGAAATCGCATCGGAATTAAATACAAAAGGCACATTGCCGCCTTAAGTACAAGAATAGAAACTCCTCTTACAGTCGGTGTTTTAGCATTCCCTGTGAGACTAGTATTAGTTTCCGATACACCACTGCAGGTTCAATGTATTCCTTGGACCTTCACATTGACGATGAAACACAGAAATCGCATCGGAATTAATTACAACAGGCGCAATGCCGCCTTAAGTACAAGAATAGAGACTTTTCTTACAGTCGGTGCATTGGGCATTCCCTATGAGACCAGCATTAGTTTCCGATACACCACTGCAGGTTCAATATATTCCTTGGACCTTCACATTGACGATGAAACACAGAAATAGCATCGGAATTAAATACAAAAGGCACAATGCCGTCATAAGTGCAAGCATAGAGACTCTTCTTACAGTCGGCGCTTTGAGCAATCCCAGTGAGACCAGTATTAGTTTCCGATACACCACTGCAGGTTCAATTTATTCCTTGGACATTCACATTGACGATGAAACACACAAATCGAATCTGAATTAAATACAAAAGGCGCAATGCCGCCTTAAGTAGAATAATAGAAACTCTTCTTACAGTCGATGCTTTGAGCATTCCCTGTGAGACCAGTATTAGTTTCCGATACACCACTGCAGGTTCAATGTATTCCTTGGACCTTCACATTGACGATGAAACACAGAAATCGCATCGGAATTAAATACAGAAGGCACAATACCGCCTTAAGTACAAGAATAGAGATTCTTCTTCACAGTCGGTGCTGTGAGCATTCCCTGTGAGACCAGTATTAGTTTCCGTTACACCACTGCAGGTTCAATGTATTCCTTTTACATACACATTGACGATGATACACAGAAATCGCATCGGAATTAAATACAAAAGGCACAATGCCGCCTTTAGTACAAGAATTGAGACTCTTCTTACAGTCGGTGCTTTGAGCATACCCTGTGAGACCAATATTAGTTTCCGATACACCACTGCAGGTTCAATGTATTCCTTGGACATACACATTGACGATGAAACACAGAAAACGGATCGGAATTAAATACCAAAGGCACAATGCCGCCTTAAGTACAAGAATAGAGACTCTTCTTACAGTCGGTGCTTTGAGCATTCCCTATGAGACCTGTATTAGTTTTCGATACACCTCTGCAGGTTCAATGTATTCCTTGGACATACACATTGACGATCAAACACTGAAATCGCATCGGAATTAAATACAGAAGGCACAATACCGCCTTAGGTACAAGAATAGAGACTCTTCTTACAGTCGGTGCTTGGAGCATTCCCTGTGAGACCAGTATTAGTTTCCGATACACCACTGCAGGTTCAATGTATTCCTTGGACATACACATTGACGATGATACACAGAAATCGCATCGGAATTAAATACAAAAGGCACAATGCCGCCTTTAGTACAAGAATAGAGACTCATCTTACAGTCGGTGCTTTGAGCATTCCCTGTGAGACCAGTATTAGTTTCCGATACACCACTGCAGGTTCAATGTATTCCTTGGACGTACACGTTGGTGATGAAAAACTGAAATTAGATCGGAATTAAATACAAAAGGCACAATGCCGCCATAACTGCAAGAAGAGTGAGACTTCTTAGAGTCTGTGCTTTGATCCATTCCTGTGAGACCAGTATTAGTTTCCGATACACCACTGCAGGTTCAATGTATTCTTTGGACCTCCACTTTGACGATGAAACACAGAAATTGTATCCTAATTAAATACAAATGTCACAATGCCGCCTTAAGTGCAAGAAGAGTGAGACTTCTTACAGTCTGTGCTTTGATCCTTTCCTGTGAGAGCAGTATTAGTTTCCGATACACCACTGCAGGTTCAATGTATTCCTTGGACACTCACATTGACGATGAAACACAGATATCGCAACGGAATTAAATACAAAAGGCACAATGCCGCCTTAAGTGCAAGAAGAGTGTGACTTCTTAGAGTCTGTGCTTTGATCCTTTCCTGTGAGACCAGTATTAGTTTCCGATACACACGTGGAGGTTCAATGTATTTCTGGGACCATCACATTGACAATTAAACACAGATATCGCATCGGAATTAAATACAAAAGTCACAATGTCGCATTAAGTACAAGAATAGAGACTCTTCTTACAGGCGGTATTTGAGCTTTCCCTGTGAGACCAGTATTAGTTTCCGATACACCACTGCTGGTTCAATGTATTCCTTGGACCTTCACATTGACGATGAAACACAGAAATCGCATTGGAATTAAATACAGAAGGCACAATGCCGCCTTAAGTACAGGAATAGAGACTCTTCTTAGCGTCGATGCTTTGAGCATTCCCTGTGAGACCAGTATTAGTTTCCGATACACCACTGCAGGTTCAATGTATTCCTAGGACATACACATTGACGATGAACCACTGAAATTACATTGGAATTAAATACAGAAGGCGCAATGCCGCCTTAAGTGCAGGAAGAGTGAGACTTCTTCGAGTCAGTGCTTTGATCTTTTCCTGTGAGACCAGTATTAGTTTCCGATACGCCACTGCAGGTTCAATGTGTTCCTTGGACCTCACATTGACGATGAAACACATATATCACATCGGAATTAAATACAAAAGGCACAATGCCGCTTTAAGTACAACAATAGAGACTCTTCTTACAGTCGGTGCTTTGAGCGTTCCCTGTGAGACCAGTATTAGTGTTCGATACACCACTGCTGGTTCAATGTATTCCTTGGACCTTCAGATTGACGATGATACACAGAAATCGCATCGGAACTAAATAGAAAAGGCACAATGCCGCCTTAAGTACAAGAATAGAGACTCTTCTTACAGTCGGTGCTTTGAGCATTCCCTGTAAGACCAGTATTAGTTTCCGATACACCACTGCAGGTTCAATGTATTCATTGGACATACACATTGACGATGAAACACAGAAATCGCATCGGAATTAAGTACAAAAGGCACAATTCCACCTTAAGTACAAGAATAGAGACTCTTCTTACAGTCGGTGCTTTGAGCATTCCCTGTGAGACCAGTATTAGTTTCCGATACACCTCTGCAGGTTCAATGTATTCCTTGGACATACACATTGACGATGAAACACTGAAATCGCATCGGAATTAATTACCACAGGCGCCATGCCGAATTAAGTACAAGAATAGAGACTCTTCTTACAGTCGGTGCATTGGGCATTCCCTATGAGACCAGCATTAGTTTCCGATATACCACTGCAGGTTCAGTGCATTCCTTGGACCTTCACATTGACGATGAAACACAGAAATCGCATCGGAATTAAATACAAATGGCACAATGCCGTCATAAGTACAAGAATAGAGACTCTTCTTACAGTCGGCGCTTTGAGCATTCCCAGTGAGACCAGTATTAGTTTCCGATACACCACTGCTGGTTCAATGTATTCCTTGGACCTTCACATTGACGATGAAACACAGAAATCGCATCGGAATTAAATACAGAAGGCACAATGCCGCCTTAAGTACAGGAATAGAGACTCTTCTTAGCGTCGGTGCTTTGAGCATTCCCTGTGAGACCAGTATTAGTTTCCGATACACCACTGCAGGTTCAATGTATTCCTAGGACATACACATTGACGATGAACCACTGAAATTACATTGGAATTAAATACAGAAGGCGCAATGCCGCCTTAAGTGCAGGAAGAGTGAGACTTCTTCGAGTCAGTGCTTTGATCTTTTCCTGTGAGACCAGTATTAGTTTCCAATACGCCACTGCAGGTTCAATGTGTTCCTTGGACCTCACATTGACGATGAAACACATATATCACATCGGAATTAAATACAAATGGCACAATGCCGCTTTAAGTACAAGAATAGAGACTCTTCTTACAGTCGGTGCTTTGAGCATTCCCTGTGAGACCAGTATTAGTTTCCGATACACCTCTGCAGGTTCAATGTATTCCTTGGACATACACATTGACGATGAAACACCGAAATCGCATCGGAATTAAATACAGAGGGCACAATACCGCCTTAAGTACAAGAATAGAGACTCTTCTTACACTCGGTGCTTTGAGCATTCCCTGTGAGACCAGTATTAGTTTCCGATACACCACTGCAGGTTCAATGTATTCCTTGGACATACACATTGACGATGATACACAGAAATCGCATCGGAATTAAATACAAAACGCACAATGCCGCCTTTAGTACAAGAATACAGACTCTTCTTGCAGTCGGTATTTTGAGCATTCCCTGTGAGACCAGTATTAGTTTCTGATACACCACTGCAGGTTCAATGTATTCCTTGGACATACACATTGACGATGAAACACAGAAATCGCATCGGAATTAAATACAGAAGGCACAATGCCGCCTTAAGTACAGGAATAGAGACTCTTCTTAGCGTCGGTGCTTTGAGTATTCCCAGTGAGACCAGTATTAGTATCCGATACACCACTGCAGGTTCAATGTATTCCTAGGACATACACATTGACGATGAACCACTGAAATTACATTGGAATTAAATACAGAAGGCGCAATGCCGCCTTAAGTGCAGGAAGAGTGAGACTTCTTCGAGACAGTGCTTTGATCTTTTCCTGTGAGACCAGTATTAGTTTCCGATACGCCACTGCAGGTTCAATGTGTTCCTTGGCATTCACATTGACGATGAAACACATATATCACATCGGAATTAAATACAAAAGGCACAATGCCGCTTTAAGTACAACAATAGAGACTCTTCTTACAGTCGGTGCTTTGAGCGTTCCCTGTGAGACCAGTATTAGTGTGCGATACACCACTGCTGGTTCAATGTATTCCTTGGACCTTCAGATTGACGATGATACACAGAATTCGCATCAGAATTAAATACAAAATGCACAATGCCGCCTTAAGTACAAGAATAGAGACTCTTCTTACAGTCGGTGCTTTGAGCATTCCCTGTAAGACCAGTATTAGTTTCCGATACACCACTGCAGGTTCAATGTATTCCTTGGACATACACATTTACGATGAAACACAGAAATCGCATCGGAATTAAGTACAAAAGGCACAATGCCACCTTAAGTACAAGAATAGAGACTCTTCTTACAGTCGGTGCTTTGAGCATTCCCTGTGAGACCAGTATTAGTTTCCGATACACCTCTGCAGGTTCAATGTATTCCTTGGACTTACACATTGACGATGAAACACCGAAATCGCATCGGAATTAAATACAGAAGGCACAATACCGCCTTAAGTACAAGAATAGAGACTCTTCTTACAGTCGGTGCTTTGAGCATTCCCTGTGAGATCAGTATTAGTTTCCGATACACCACTGCAGGTCCAATGTATTCCTTGGACATACACATTGACGAAGATACACAGAAATCGCATCGGAATTAAATACAAATCGCACAATGCCGCCTTTAGTACAAGAATACAGACTCTTCTTACAGTCGGTGCTTTGAGCATTCCCTGTGAGACCAGTATTAGTTTCCGATACACCACTGCAGGTTCAATGTATTCCCTCGACATACACATTGACGATGAAACACAGAAATCGCATCGGAATTAAATACCAAGGGCACAATGCCGCCTTAAGTACAAGATTAGAGACTCTTCTTATAGTCGGTGCTTTGAGCAATCCCTGTGAGACCAGTATTAGTGTCCGATACACCACTGCAGGTTTAATGTATTCCTTGGACGTACACGTTGGTGATGAAAAACTGAAATTAGATCGGAATTAAATACAAAAGGCACAATGCCGCCTTAACTGCAAGATGAGTGACACTTCTTAAAGTCTGAGCTTTGATCCTTTCCTGTGAGACCAGTATTAGTTTCCGATACACCATTGGAGGTTCAATGTATTCCTTGGACCTTCACATTGACGATGAACCACTGAAATTACATTGGAATTAAATACAGAAGGCGCAATGCCGCCTTAAGTGCAGGAAGAGTGAGACTTCTTCGAGTCTGTGCTTTGATCTTTTCCTGTGAGACCAGTATTAGTTTCCGATACACCACTGCAGGTTCAATGTGTTCCTTGGACCTCACTATGACGATGAAACACATATATCACATCGGAATGAAATACAAAAGGCACAATGCCGCTTTAAGTAAAACAATAGAGACTCTTCTTACAGTCAGTGCTTTGAACGTTCCCTGAGAGACCAGTATTAGTTTCCGATACACCACTGCTGTTTCAATGTATTCCTTGGACCTTCAGATTGACGATGATACACAGAAATCGCATCGTAATTAAATACAAATGGCACAATGCCGCCTTAAGTGCAAGAAGAGTGAGACTTCTTACAGTCTGTGCTTTGATCCTTTCCTGTGAAACCAGTATTAGTTTCCGATACACCACTGCAGGTTCAATGTATTCCTTGGACGTACACGTTGGTGATGAAAAACTAAAATTATATCGGAATTAAATACAAAAGGCACAATGCCGCCTTAACTGCAAGAAGAGTGAGACTTCTTAGAGTCTGTGCTTTGACCCTTTCCTGTGAGACCAGTATTAGTTTCCGATACACACTGCAGGTTCAATGTATTCCTTGGACCTTCACATTGACGATGAAACACAGAAATCGCATCGTAATTAAATACAAATGGCACAATGCCGCCTTAAGAGCAAGAAGAGTGAGACATCTTACAGTCTGTGCTTTGATCCTTTCCTGTGAGACCAGTAAGAGTTTCCGATACACCACTGCAGGTTCAGTGTATTCCTTGGACATTCACATTGACGATGAAACACAGATACCGCAACGGAATTAAATACAAAAGGCACAATGCCGCCTTAAGTGCAAGAAGAGTGTGACTTCTTAGAGTCTGTGCTTTGATCCTTTCCTGTGAGACCAGTATTAGTTTCCGATACACCACTGCAGGTTCAATGTATTCCTTGGACCATCACATTGACGATGAAACACCGAAATCGCATCGGAATTAAATACAAAAGGCACAATGCCGCATTAAGTACAAGAATAGAGACTCTTCTTACAGGCGGTACTTTGAGCTTTCCCTGTGAGACCAGTATTAGTTTCCGATACACCACTGCTGGTTCAATGTATTCCTTGACCTTCACATTGACGATGAAACACAGAAATCGCATCGGAATTAAATACAGAAGGCACAATGCCGCCTTATGTACAAGAATAGAGACTCTTCGTAGAGTTGGTGCTTTGAGCATTCCCTGTGAGACCAGTATTGGTTTCCGATACACCACTGCAAGTTCAATGTATTGCTAGGATATACACATTGACGATGAACCACTGACATTACATTGGAATTAAATACAAAAGGCGCAATGCCGCCTTAAGTGCAGGAAGAGTGAGACTTCTTCGAGTCTGTGCTTTGATCTTTTCCTGTGAGACCAGTATTAGTTTCCGATACACCACTGCAGGTTCAATGTGTTCCTTGGACATCACATTGACGATGGAACACATATATCACATCGGAATTAAATACAAAAGGCACAATGCAGCTTTAAGTACAACAATAGAGACTCTTCTTACAGTCGGTGCTTTGAGCGTTCCCTGTGAGACCAGTATTAGTGTCCGATACACCACTGCTGGTTCAATGTATTCCTTGCACATACACATTGACGATGAAACACTCAAATTACATCGAAATTAAATACAAAAACCACAATGCCGCCTTAAGTGCAAGAAGAATGAGACCTCTTAGATTCTGTATTTTGGTCCTTTCCTGTGAGACCAGTATTAGTTTCCGATACACCACGGCAGTTTCAATGTATTCCTTGGACATACACATTGACGATGAAACACTGAAATTACATCGAAATTAAATACAAAAGGCACAATGCCGACTTAAGTTCAAGAAGAGTGAGACTTGTTAGAGTCTGTGTTTTGATCCTTTCCTGTGAGACCAGTATTAGTTTCCGATACACCGCAGCAGGTTCAATGTATTCCTTGGACCTACACATTGACGATGAAACACAGAAATCGCATGGGAATTAAATACAAAAGACACGATGCCGCCTTAAGTGCAAGAAGAGTGAGACTTCTTAGAGTGTGTGCTTTGATCCTTTCCTGTGAGACCAGTATTAGTCTCCGATACACCGCAGCAGGTTCAATGTATTACTTGGACCTACACATTGACGATGAAACACAGAAATCGCATGGGAATTAAATACAAAAGACACAATGCCGCCTTAAGTACAAGAATAGAGACTCTTCTTACAGTCGGTGTTTTGAGCATTCCCTGTAAGACCAGTATTAGTTTCCGATACACCTCTGCAGGTTCAATGTATTCCTCGGACATACACATTGACGATGAAACACAGAAATCGCATCGGAATTAAATACAAAAGGAACAATACCGCCTTTAGTACAAGAATAGTGACTCTTCTTATAGTCGGTGCTTTGAGCATTCCCTGTGAGACCAGTATAAGTTTCCGATACCCCACTGCAGGTTCAATGTATTCCTTGGACGTACACATTGACGATGAAACACTGAAATCGCATAGGAAATAAATACAAAAGGCACAATACCGCCTTAAGTACAAGAATAGAGACTCTTCTTACAGTCGGTGCTTTGAGCATTCCCTGTGAGACCAGTATTAGTTTCCGATACAGCACTAGGGTTCAATGTATTCCTTGGACATACACATTGACGATGATACACAGAAATCGCATCGGAATTAAATACAAAAGGCACAATGCCGCCTTAGTACAAGAATAGGGACTTTTCTTACAGTCGGTGCTTTGAGCATTCCCTGTGAGACCAGTATTAGTTTCCGATAGACCACTGCAGGTTCAATGTATTCCTAGAACATACACATTGACGACGAAACACAGAAATCGCATCGTAATTAAATACAAAAGGCACAATGCCGCCTTAAGTACAAGAATAGAGACTCTTCTTACACTCTGTGCTTTGAGCATTCCCTGTGAAACCAGTATTAGTTTCCGATACACCACTGCAGGTTCAATGTATTCCTTGGAACTTCACATTGACGATGATACATAGAAATCGCATCGGAATTAAATACAAAAGGCACAATGCCGCCTTAAGTACAAGAACAGAGACTCTTCTTACAGTCGGTGTTTTGAGCACTCCCTGTGAGACCAGTATTAGTTTCCCATGCCCACTGCAGGTTGAATGTATTCCTTGAACATTCACATTGACGATGAAACACAGATATCGCAACGGAATTAAATACAAAAGGCACAATGCCGCCTTAAGTGCAAAAAGAGTGTGACTTCTTAGAGTCTGTGCTTTGATCCTTTCCTGTGAGACCAGTATTAGTTTCCGATTCACCACTGCAGGTTCAATGAATTCCTTGGACCATCACATTGACGATGAAACACAGAAATCGCATCGGAATTAAATACAAAAGGCACAATGCCGCATTAAGTACAAGAATAGAGACTCTTCTTACAGCCGGTGCTTTGAGCTTTCCCTGTGACACCAGTAATAGTTTCCGATACGCCACTGCTGGTTGAATGTATTCCTTGACCTTCACATTGACGATGAAACACAGAAATCGCATTG
Organism: Schistocerca serialis cubense; assembly: GCF_023864345.2. Classification (NCBI taxonomy): domain Eukaryota; kingdom Metazoa; phylum Arthropoda; class Insecta; order Orthoptera; family Acrididae; genus Schistocerca; species Schistocerca serialis. The sequence goes on from NC_064640.1 coordinate 1,069,839,734, forward strand.
GAATTAAATACAAAAAGCACAATGCCGCATTAAGTACAAGAATAGAGACTCTCCTTACAGGCGGTGCTTTGAGCTTTACCTGTGAGACCAGTATTAGTTTCCGATACACCACTGCAGGTTCAATGTATTCCTAGGACATACACATTGACTGTGAACCACTGAAATTACATTGGAAGTAAATACAGAAGGCGCAATGCCGCCTTAAGTGCAGGAAGAGTGAGACTTCTTCAAGTCTGTGTTTTGATCTTTTCCTGTGAGACCAGTATTAGTTTCCGATACACCACTGCAGGTTCAATGTGTTCCTTGGACCTCACATTGACGGTGAAACACATATATCACATCGGAATTAAATACAAAAGTCACAATGCCGCTTCAAGTACAACAATAGAGATTCTTCTTACAGTCGGTGCTTTGAGCGATCCCTGTGAGACCAGTATTAGTTTCCGATACACCACTGCTGGTTCAATGTATTCCTTGGACCTTCAGATTGACGATGATACACAGAAATCGCATCGGAATTAAATACAAAAGGCACAATGCCGCCTTAAGTACAAGAATAGAGACTCTTCTTACAGTCGGTGCTTTGAGCATTCCCTGTGAGACCAGTATTAGATTCCGATACACCACTGCTGGTTCAATGTATTCCTTGGACATACACATTGACGATGATACAAAGAAATCGCATCGGAATTAAATACAAAAGGCACAATGCCGCCTTTAGTACAAGAATAGAGACTCATCTTACAGTCGGTGTTTTGAGCATTCCCTGTGAGACCAGTATTAGTTTCCGATACACCACTGCAGGTTCAATGTATTCCTTGGACATACACATTGACGATGAAACACAGAAATCGCATCGGAATTAAATACAAAAGGCACAATGCCGCCTTAAGGACAAGAATAGAGACTCTCCTTACAGTCGGTGTTTTGAGCATTCTCTGTGAGACCAGTATTAGTTTCCGATACACCACTGCAGGTTCAATGTATTCCTTGGACGTACATGTTGGTGATGAAAAACTGAAATTAGATCGGAATTAAATACAAAAGGCACAATGCCGCCTTAACTGCAAGATGAGAGAGACTTCTTAGAGTCTGTGCTTTGATCCTTTCCTGTGTGACCAGTATTAGTGTCCGATACACCACTGCAGGTTCAATGTATTCCGTGGACCTTCACATTGACGATGAAACACAGAAATCACATCGTAATTAAATACAAATGGCACAATGCCGCCTTAAGTGCAAGAAGAGTGAGACTTCTTACAGTCTGTGCTTTGATCCTTTCCTGTGAGACCAGTATTAGTTTCCGATACACCACTGCAGGTTCAATGTATTCCTTGGACATTCACATTGACGATGAAACACAGATATCGCAACGGAATTAAATACAAAAGGCACAATGCCGCCTTACGTACAAGAATAGAGACTCTTCTTACAATCGGTGCTTTGAGCATTCCCTGTGAGACCAGTATCAGTTTGCGATACACCACTGCAGGTTCAATGTATTCCTTGGACATACCCATTGACAATGAGACACAGAAATCGCATCGGAATAAAATACAGAAAAGCCACAATGCCGCCATAAGTACAAGAATATAGACTCTTCTTAGTGTCGGTGCTTTGAGCATTCCCTGTGAGACCAGTATAAGTTTCCGATACACCACTGCAGGTTCAATGTATTCCTAGGACATACACATTGACGATGAACCACTGAAATTACATTGGAATTAAATACAGAAGGCGCAATGCCGCCTTAAGTGCAGGAAGAGTGAGACTTCTTCGAGTCTGTGCTTTGATCCTATCCTGTGAGACCAGTATTAGTTTCCGATACACCACTGCAGGTTCAATGTATTTCTTGGACCATCACATTGACAATGAAACACAGAAATCGCATCGGAATTAAATACAAAAGTCACAATGCCGCATTAAGTACAAGAATGGAGACTCTTCTTACAGGCGGTGCTTTGAGCTTTCCCTGTGAGACCAGTATTAGTTTCCGACACACCACTGCAGGTTCAATGTATTCCTTGGACCTTCACAATGGCGATGAAACACAGAAATCGCATCGGAATTAAATACAGAAGCCACAATGCCGCCTGAAGTACAAGAATAGAGATTCTTCTTAGAGTCGGTGCTTTGAGCATTCCCTGTGAGACAAGTATTAGTTTCCGATACACCACTGCAGGTTCAATGTATTCCTCGGACATACACATTGACGATGAACCACTGAAATTACATTGGAATTAAATACAGAAGGCGCAATGCCGCCTTAAGTGCAGGAAGAGTGAGACTTCTTCGAGTCTGTGCTTTGATCTTTTCCTGTGAGACCAGTATTAGTTTCCGATACACCACTGCAGGTTCAATGTGTTCCTTGGACCTCACAATGACGATGAAACACATATATCACATCGGAATGAAATACAAAAGGCACAATGCCGCTTTAAGTAAAACAATAGAGACTCTTCTTACAGTCAGTGCTTTGAACGTTCCCTGAGAGACCAGTATTAGTTTCCGATACACCACTGCTGTTTCAATGTATTCCTTGGACCTTCAGATTGACGATGATACACAGAAATCGCATCGTAATTAAATACAAATGGCACAATGCCGCCTAAAGTGCAAGAAGAGTGAGACTTCTTACAGTCTGTGCTTTGATCCTTTCCTGTGAAACCAGTATTAGTTTCCGATACACCACTGCAGGTTCAATGTATTCCTTGGAGGTACACGTTGGTGATGAAAAACTAAAATTAGATCGGAATTAAATACAAAAGGCACAATGCCGCCTTAACTGCAAGAAGAGTGAGACTTCTTAGAGTCTGTGCTTTGACCCTTTCCTGTGAGACCAGTATTAGTTTCCGATACACACCTCAGGTTCAATGTATTCCTTGGACCTTCACATTGACGATGAAACACAGAAATCGCATCGTAATTAAATACAAATGGCACAATGCCGCCTTAAGAGCAAGAAGAGTGAGACATCTTACAGTCTGTGCTTTGATCCTTTCCTGTGAGACCAGTAAGAGTTTCCGATACACCACTGCAGGTTCAGTGTATTCCTTGGACATTCACATTGACGATGAAACACAGATATCGCAACGGAATTAAATACAAAAGGCACAATGCCGCCTTAAGTGCAAGAAGAGTGTGACTTCTTAGAGTCTGTGCTTTGATCCTTTCCTGTGAGACCAGTATTAGTTTCCGATACACCACTGCAGGTTCAATGTATTCCTTGGACCATCACATTGACGATGAAACACAGAAATCGCATCGGAATTAAATACAAAAGGCACAATGCCGCATTAAGTACAAGAATAGAGACTCTTCTTACAGGCGGTACTTTGAGCTTTCCCTGTGAGACCAGTATTAGTTTCCGATACACCACTGCTGGTTCAATGTATTCCTTGACCTTCACATTGACGATGAAACACAGAAATCGCATCGGAATTAAATACAGAAGGCACAATGCCGCCTTATGTACAAGAATAGAGACTCTTCGTAGAGTCGGTGCTTTGAGCATTCCCTGTGAGACCAGTATTGGTTTCCGATACACCACTGCAAGTTCAATGTATTGCTAGGATATACACATTGACGATGAACCACTGACATTACATTGGAATTAAATACAAAAGGCGCAATGCCGCCTTAAGTGCAGGAAGAGTGAGACTTCTTCGAGTCTGTGCTTTGATCTTTTCCTGTGAGACCAGTATTAGTTTCCGATACACCACTGAAGGTTCAATGTGTTCCTTGGACATCACATTGACGATGGAACACATATATCACATCGGAATTAAATACAAAAGGCACAATGCAGCTTTAAGTACAACAATAGAGACTCTTCTTACAGTCGGTGCTTTGAGCGTTCCCTGTGAGACCAGTATTAGTTTCCGATACACCACTGCTGGTTCAATGTATTCCTTGCACATACACATTGACGATGAAACACTCAAATTACATCGAAAATAAATACAAAAACCACAATGCCGCCTTAAGTGCAAGAAGAATGAGACCTCTTAGATTCTGTATTTTGGTCCTTTCCTGTGAGACCAGTATTAGTTTCCGATACACCACTGCAGTTTCAATGTATTCCTTGGACATACACATTGACGATGAAACACAGAAATCGCATCGGAATTAAATACAAAAGGAACAATACCGCCTTTAGTACAAGAATAGTGACTCTTCTTATAGTCGGTGCTTTGAGCATTCCCTGTGAGACCAGTATAAGTTTCCGATACCCCACTGCAGGTTCAATGTATTCCTTGGACGTAAACATTGACGATGAAACACGAGAAATCGCATCGGAATTAAATACAAAAGGCACGATGCCGCCTTACGTACAAGAATAGAACCTCGTCTTACGGTCGGTGCTTTGAGCATTCCCTGTGTGACCAGTATTGGTTTCCGATACACCACTGCAGGTTCAATGCTTTCCTTGGACCTTCAGATTGACGATGATACACAGAAATTGCATCGGAATTAAATACAAAATGCACGATGCCGCCATAAGTACAAGAATAGATACTCTTCTTACAGTCGGTGCTCTGATCATTCCCTGTGAGACCAGTATTAGTTTCCGATACAGCACTGCAGGTTCATTGTATTCCTTGGACATACACATTGACGATGATACACAGAAATCGCATCGGAATTAAATACAAAAGGCACAATGCCGCCTTAGTACAAGAATAGGGACTTTTCTTACAGTCGGTGCTTTGAGCATTCCCTGTGAGACCAGTATTAGTTTCCGATAGACCACTGCAGGTTCAATGTATTCCTTGAACATACACATTGACGACGAAACACAGAAATCGCATCGTAATTAAATACAAAAGGCACAATGCCGCCTTAAGTACAAGAATAGAGACTCTTCTTACACTCTGTGCTTTGAGCATTCCCTGTGAAACCAGCATTAGTTTCCGATACACCACTGCAGGTTCAATGTATTCCTTGGAACTTCACATTGACGATGATACATAGAAATCGCATCGGAATTAAATACAAAAGGCACAATGCCGCCTTAAGTACTAGAACAGAGACTCTTCTTACAGTCGGTGTTTTGAGCACTCCCTGTGAGACCAGTATTAGTTTCCCATGCCCACTGCAGGTTCAATGTATTCCTTGGACATTCACATTGACGATGAAACACAGAAATCGCATCGGAATTAAATACAAAAGGCACAATGCCGCCTTAAGTACAAGAATAGAGACTCTTCTTACAGTCGGTGCTTTGGGCATTCTCTGTGAGACCAGTATTAGTTTCCGATACACCACTGCAGGTTCAATGTATTCCTTGGACATACACATTGACGATGAAACACAGAAATCGCTTCGGAATTAAATGCAAAAGGCACAATGACGCCTTAAGTGCAAGAAGAGTGAGACTACTTAGAGTCTGTGCTTTGATCCTTACCTGTGAGACCAGTATTAGTTTCCGATACACCACTGCAGGTTCAATGTATTCCTTGGACCTTCACATTGACGATGATACACAGAAATCGCATCGGAATTAAATGCAAAAGGCACAATGACGCCTTAAGTGCAAGAAGAGTGAGACTACTTAGAGTCTGTGCTTTGATCCTTACCTTTGAGACCAGTATTAGTTTCCGATACACCACTGCAGGTTCAATGTATTCCGTGGACCTTCACATTGACGAGGAAACACAGAAATCGCATCGGAATTAAATACAAAAGGCACAATGCCGCCTAAAGTGCACGAAGAGTGAGATTTCTTAGAGTCTGTGATATGATCCTTTTCTGTGAGACCAGTATTAGTTTCCGATACACCACATCACGTTCAGTGTAATCCTTGGACCTTCACATGGACGACGAAACACAGAAATCGCATCGGAATTAAATACAAAAGGCACAAAGCCGCCTTAAGTTCAAGAAAAGATACTCTTCTTACAGTCTGTGCTTTGATCCTTTCCTGTGAGACCAGGATTAGTTTCCGATAGCGCACTGCAAGTTCAATGTATTCCTTGGACCTTCCCATTGACGATGAAACACAGAAATCGCATCTGAATTAAATACAAAATGCACATTGCCGCCTTAAGTACAAGAATAGAAACTCCTCTTACAGTCGGTGTTTTAGCATTCCCTGTGAGACTAGTATTAGTTTCCGATACACCACTGCAGGTTCAATGTATTCCTTGGACCTTCACATTGACGATGAAACACAGAAATCGCATCGGAATTAATTACAACAGGCGCAATGCCGCCTTAAGTACAAGAATAGAGACTTTTCTTACAGTCGGTGCATTGGGCATTCCCTATGAGACCAGCATTAGTTTCCGATACACCACTGCAGGTTCAATGTATTCCGTGGACCTTCACATTGACGATGAAACACAGAAATAGCATCGGAAATAAATACAAAAGGCACAATGCCGTCATAAGTGCAAGCATAGAGACTCTTCTTACAGTCGGCGCTTTGAGCAATCCCAGTGAGACCAGTATTAGTTTCCGATACACCACTGCAGGTTCAATTTATTCCTTGGACATTCACATTGACGATGAAACACACAAATCGCATCTGAATTAAATACAAAAGGCGCAATGCCGCCTTACGTAGAATAATAGAAACTCTTCTTACAGTCGATGCTTTGAGCATTTCCTGTGAGACCAGTATTAGTTTCCGATACACCACTGCAGGTTCAATGTATTCCTTGGACCTTCACATTGACGATGAAACACAGAAATCGCATCGGAATTAAATACAAAAGGCACAATGCCGCCTTAAGTACAAGAATAGAGACTCTTCGTACAGTCGGTGCTTTGAGCATTCCCTGTGAGTCCAGTATTAGTTTCCGATACACCACTGCAGGTTCAATGTATTCCTTGGACATACACATTGACGATGAAACACAGAAATCGCATCGGAATTAAGTACAAAAGGCACGATGCCACCTTAAGTACAAGAATAGAGACTCTTCTTTCAGTCGGTGCTTTGAGCATTCCCTGTGAGACCAGTATTAGTTTCCGATACACCTCTGCAAGTTCAATGTATTCCTTGGACACACACATTGACGATGAAACACTGAATTCGCATCGGAATTAAATACAGAGGGCACAATACCGCCTTAAGTACAAGAATAGAGACTCTTCTTCACAGTCGGTGCTGTGAGCATACCCTGTGAGACCAGTATTAGTTTCCGATACAACACTGCAGGTTCAATGTATTCCTTTTACATACACATTGACGATGATACACAGAAATCGCATCGGAATTAAATACAAAAGGCACAATGCCGCCTTTAGTACAAGAATAGAGACTCTTCTTACAGTCGGTGCTTTGAGCATACCCTGTGAGACCAATATTAGTTTCCGATACACCACTGCAGGTTCAATGTATTCCTTGGACATACACATTGACGATGAAACACAGAAAACGCATCGGAATTAAATACCAAAGGCACAATGCCGCCTTAAGTACAAGAATAGAGACTCTTCTTACAGTCGGTGCTTTGAGCATTCCCTATGAGACCTGTATTAGTTTCCGATACACCTCTGCAGGTTCACTGTATTCCTTGGACATACACATTGACGATCAAACACTGAAATCGCATCGGAATTAAATACAGAAGGCACAATACCGCCTTAGGTACAAGATTAGAGACTCTTCTTACAGTCGGTGCTTGGAGCATTCCCTGTGAGACCAGTATTAGTTTCCGATACACCACTGCAGGTTCAATGTATTCCTTGGACATACACATTGACGATGATACACAGAAATCGCATCGGAATTAAATACAAAAGGCACAATGCCGCCTTTAGTACAAGAATAGAGACTCATCTTACAGTCGGTGCTTTGAGCATTCCCTGTGAGACCAGTATTAGTTTCCGATACACCATTGCAGGTTCAATGTATTCCTTCTACGTACACGTTGGTGATGAAAAACTGAAATTAGATCGGAATTAAATACAAAAGGCACAATGCCGCCATAACTGCAAGAAGAGTGAGACTTCTTAGAGTCTTTGCTTTGATCCTTTCCTGTGAGACCAGTATTAGTTTCCGATACACCACTGCAGGTTCAATGTATTCTTTGGACCTTCACTTTGACGATGAAACACAGAAATTGTATCCTAATTAAATACAAATGGCACAATGCCGCCTTAAGTGCAAGAAGAGTGAGACTTCTTACAGTCTGTGCTTTGATCCTTTCCTGTGAGAGCAGTATTAGTTTCCGATACACCACTGCAGGTTCAATGTATTCCTTGGACACTCACATTGACGATGAAACACAGATATCGCAACGGAATTAAATACAAAAGGCACAATGCCGCCTTAAGTGCAAGAAGAGTGTGACTTCTTAGAGTCTGTGCTTTGATCCTTTCCTGTGAGACCAGTATTAGTTTCCGATACACACGTGGAGGTTCAATGTATTTCTGGGACCATCACATTGACAATTAAACACAGAAATCGCATCGGAATTAAGTACAAAAGGCACAATTCCACCTAAAGTACAAGAATAGAGACTCTTCTTACAGTCGGTGCTTTGAGCATTCCCTGTGAGACCAGTATTAGTTTCCGATACACCTCTGCAGGTTCAATGTATTCCTTGGACATACACATTGACGATGAAACACTGAAATCGCATCGGAATTAATTATAACAGGCGCCATGCCGTATTAAGTACAAGAATAGAGACTCTTCTTACAGTCGGTGCATTGGGCATTCCCTATGAGACCAGCATTAGTTTCCGATATATCACTGCAGGTTCAGTGCATTCCTTGGACTTTCACATTGACGATGAAACACAGAAATCGCATCGGAATTAAATACAAATGGCACAATGCCGTCATAAGTACAAGAATAGAGACTCTTCTTACAGTCGGCGCTTTGAGCATTCCCAGTGAGACCAGTATTAGTTTCCGATACACCACTGCAGGTTCAATGTATTCCTAGGACATACACATTGACGATGAACCACTGAAATTACATTGGAATTAAATACAGAAGGCGCAATGCCGCCTTAAGTGCAGGAAGAGTGAGACTTCTTCGAGACAGTGCTTTGATCTTTTCCTGTGAGACCAGTATTAGTTTCCGATACGCCACTGCAGGTTCAATGTGTTCCTTGGCATTCACATTGACGATGAAAGACATATATCACATCGGAATTAAATACAAAAGGCACAATGCCGCTTTAAGTACAACAATAGAGACTCTTCTTACAGTCGGTGCTTTGAGCGTTCCCTGTGAGACCAGTATTAGTGTGCGATACACCACTGCTGGTTCAATGTATTCCTTGGACCTTCAGATTGACGATGATACACAGAATTCGCATCAGAATTAAATACAAAAGGCACAATGCCGCCTTAAGTACAAGAATAGAGACTCTTCTTACAGTCGGTGCTTTGAGCATTCCCTGTAAGACCAGTATTAGTTTCCGATACACCACTGCAGGTTCAATGTATTCCTTGGACATACACATTTACGATGAAACACAGAAAACGCATCGGAATTAAGTACAAAAGGCACAATGCCACCTTAAGTACAAGAATAGAGACTCTTCTTACAGTCGGTGCTTTGAGCATTCCCTGTGAGACCAGTATTAGTTTCCGATACACCTCTGCAGGTTCAATGTATTCCTTGGACTTACACATTGACGATGAAACACCGAAATCGCATCGGAATTAAATACAGAAGGCACAATACCGCCTTAAGTACAAGAATAGAGACTCTTCTTACAGTCGGTGCTTTGAGCATTCCCTGTGAGATCAGTATTAGTTTCCGATACACCACTGCAGGTTCAATGTATTCCTTGGACATACACATTGACGATGATACACAGAAATCGCATCGGAATTAAATACAAATCGCACAATGCCGCCTTTAGTACAAGAATACAGACTCTTCTTACAGTCGGTGCTTTGAGCATTCCCTGTGAGACCAGTATTAGTTTCCGATACACCACTGCAGGTTCAATGTATTCCCTCGACATACACATTGACGATGAAACACAGAAATCGCATCGGAATTAAATACCAAGGGCACAATGCCGCCTTAAGTACAAGAATAGAGACTCTTCTTATAGTCGGTGCTTTGAGCATTCCCTGTGAGACCTGTATTAGTTTCCGATACATCTCTGCAGGTTCAATGTATTCCTTGGACATACACATTGACGATGAAACACTGAAATCGCATCGGAATTAAATACAGAAGGCACAATACCGCCTTACGTACAAGAATAGAGACTCTTCTTACAGTCGGTGCTTTGAGCAATCCCTGTGAGACCAGTATTAGTGTCCGATACACCACTGCAGGTTCAATGTATTCCTTGGACATACACATTGACGATGATACGCAGAAATCGCATCGGAATTAAATACAAAAGGCACAATTCCGCCTTTAGTACAAGAATAGAGACTCATCTTACAGTCGGTGCTTTGAGCATTCCCTGTGAGACCAGTATTAGTTTCCGATAATCCACGGCAGGTTTAATGTATTCCTTGGACGTACACGTTGGTGATGAAAAACTGAAATTAGATCGGAATTAAATACAAAAGGCACAATGCCGCCTTAACTGCAAGATGAGTGACACTTCTTAAAGTCTGAGCTTTGATCCTTTCCTGTGAGACCAGTATTAGTTTCCGATACACCATTGGAGGTTCAATGTATTCCTTGGACCTTCACATTGACGATGAAACACAGAAATTGCATCGTAATTAAATACAAATGCCACAATGCCGCCTTAAGTGCAAGAAGAGTTAGACTTCTTACAGTCTGTGCTTTGATCCTTTCCTGTGAAACCAGTATTAGTTTCCGATACACCAATGCAGGTTCAATGTATTCCTTGGACATTCACATTGACGATGAAACACAGATATCGCAACGGAATTAAATACAAAAAGCACAATGCCGCCTTAAGTGCGAAAAGAGTGTGACTTCTTAGAGTCTGTGCTTTGATCCTTTCCTGTGAGACCAGTATTAGTTTCCGATACACCACTGCAGGTTCAATGTATTCCTTGGACCATCACATTGACGATGAAACACAGAAATCGCATCGGAATTTGATACAAAAGGCACAATGCCGCATTAAGTACAAGAATAGAGACTCTTCTTACAGGCGGTGCTTTGAGCTTTCCCTGTGAGACCAGTATTAGTTTCCGATACACCACTGCTGGTTCAATGTATTCCTTGACCTTCACATTGACGATGAAACACAGAAATCGCATCGGAATTAAATACAGAAGGCACAATGCCGCCTTAAGTACAAGAATAGAGACCTTTCTTAGAGACGGTGCTTTGAGCATTCCCTGTGAGACCAGTATTAGTTTCCGATACCCCACTGCAGGTTCAATGTATTCCTAGGACATACACATTGACGATGAACCACTGAAATTTCATTGGAATTAAATACAAAAGGCGCAATGCCGCCTTAAGTCCAGGAAGAGTGAGACTCTTCGAGTCTGTGCTTTGATCTTTTCCTGTGAGACCAGTATTAGTTTCCGATACACCACTGCAGGTTCAATGTGTTCCTTGGACCTCACATTGACGATGAAACACATATATCACATCAGAATTTAATACAAAAGGCACAATGCCGCCATAAGTACAACAATAGAGACTCTTCTTACAGTCGGTGCTTTGAGCGTTCCCTGTGAGACCAGTATTAGCTTCCGATACACCACTGCTGGTTCAATGTATTCCTTGGACATACACATTGACGATGAAACACTGAAATTACATCGGAATTAAATTCAAAAGCCACAATGCCGCCTTAAGTGCAAGAAGAGTGTGACTTCTTAGAGTCTGTCTTTTGGTCCTTTCCTGTGAAACCAGTATTAGTGTCCGATATACCACTGCAGGTTCAATGTATTCCTTGGACATACACATTGACAATGAAACACTAAAATTACATTGAAATTATATACAAAAGGCACAATGCCGACTTAAGTGCAAGAAGAGTAAGACTTCTTAGAGTCTGTGTTTTGATCCTTTCCTGAGAGACCAGTATTAGTTTCCGATACACCACTGCAGGTTCAATGTTTTCCTTGGACCATCACATTGACGATGAAACACGGAAATCGCATCGGAATTAAATACAAAAGGCACAATGCCGCATTAAGTACAAGAATAGAGACTCTTCTTACAGGCGGTGCCTTGAGCTTTCCCTGTGAGACCAGTATTAGTTTCCGATACACCACTGCTGGTTCAATGTATTCCTTGACCTTCACATTGACGATGAAACACAGAAATCGTATCGGAATTAAATACAGAAGGCACAATACCGCCTTACGTACAAGAATAGAGACTCTTCTTACGGTCGGTGCTTTGAGCATTCCCTGTGAGACCAGTATTAGTTTCCGATACACCACTGCAGGTTCAATGTATTCCTTGGACATACACATTGACGATGATACAAAGAAATCGCATCGGAATTAAATACAAAAGGCACAATGCCGCCTTTAGTAAAAGAATAGAGACTCATCTTACAGTCGGTGCTTTGAGCATTCCCTGTGAGACCAGTATTAGTTTTCGATACACCACTGCAGGTTCAATGTATTCCTTGGACATACACATTGACGATGAAACACAGAAATCGCATCGGAATTAAATACAAAAGGCACAATGCCTCCTTAAGTTCAAGAATAGAGACTCTTCTTACAGTCGGTGTTTTGAGCATTCTCTGTGAGACCGGTATTTGGTTCCGATACACCACTGCAGATTCAATGTATTCCTTGGACGTACACGTTGGTGATGAAAAACTGAAATTAGATCGGAATTAAATACAAAAGGCACAATGCCGCCTTAACTGCAAGAAGAGTGAGACTTCTTAGAGTCTGTGCTTTGATCCATTCCTGTGAGACCAGTATTAGTTTCCGATACACCACTGCAGGTTCAAAGTATTCTTTGGACCTTCACTTTGACGTTGAAACACAGAAATCGCATCGTAATTAAATACAAATGGCACAATGCCGCCTTAAGTTCACGAAGAGTGAGACTTCTTACAGTCTGTGCTTTGATCCTTTCCAGTGAGACCAGTATTAGTTTCCGATACACCACTGCAGGTTCAATGTATTCCTTGGACACTCACATTGACGATGAAACACAGATATCGCAACGGAATTAAATACAAAAGGCACAATGCCGCCTTAAGTGCAAGAAGAGTGTGACTTCTTAGAGTCTGTGCTTTGATCCATTCCTGTGAGACCAGTATTAGTTTCCGATACACACCTGGAGGTTCAATGTATTTCTTGGACTATCACATTGACAATGAAACCCAGAAATCGCATCGGAATTAAATACAAAAGTCACAATGTCGCATTAAGTACAAGAATAGAGACTCTTCTTACAGGCGGTTTTTTGAGCTTTCCCTGTGAGACCAGTATTAGTTTCCGATACACCACTGCTGGTTCAATGTATTCCGTGGACCTTCACATTGACGATGAAACACAGAAATCGCATCGGAATTAAATACAGAAAGCACAATGCCGCCTTAAGTACAGGAATAGAGACTCTTCTTAGCGTCGGTGCTTTGAGCATTCCCTGTGAGACCAGTATTAGTTTCCGATACACCACTGCAGGTTCAATGTATTCCTAGGACATACACATTGACGATGAACCACTGAAATTACATTGGAATTAAATACAGAAGGCGCAATGCCGCCTTAAGTGCAGGAAGAGTGAGACTTCTTCGAGTCAGTGCTTTGATCTTTTCCTGTGAGACCAGTATTAGTTTCCAATACGCCACTGCAGGTTCAATGTGTTTCTTGGACCTCACATTGACGATGAAACACATATATCACATCGGAATTAAATACAAATGGCACAATGCCGCTTTAAGTACAACAATAGAGACTCTTCTTACAGTCGGTGCTGAGAGCGTTCCCTGTGAGACCAGTATTAGTGTGCGATACACCACTGCTGGTTCAATGTATTCCTTGGACCTTCAGATTGACGATGATACACAGAAATCGCATCGGAATTAAATACAAAAGGCACAATGCCGCCTTAAGTACAAGAATAGAGACTCTTCTTACAGTCGGTGCTTTGAGCATTCCCTGTAAGACCAGTATTAGTTTCCGATACACCACTGCAGGTTCAATGTATTCCTTGGACATACACATTGACGATGAAACACAGAAATCGCATCGGAATTAAGTACAAAAGGCACAATGCCACCTTAAGTACAAGAATAGAGACTCTTCTTACAGTCGGTGCTTTGAGCAATCCCTGTGAGACCAGTATTAGTTTCCGATACACCTCTGCAGCTTCAATGTATTCCTTGGACATACACATTGACGATGAAACACCGAAATCGCATCGGAATTAAATACAGAAGGCACAATACCGCCTTAAGTACAAGAATAGAGACTCTTCTTACAGTCGGTGCTTTGAGCATTCCCTGTGAGACCAGTATTAGTTTCCGATACACCACTGCAGGTTCAGTGTATTCCTCGGACATACACATTGACGATGATACACAGAAATCGCATCGGAATTAAATACAAAACGCACAATGCCGCCTTTAGTACAAGAATACAGACTCTTCTTGCAGTCGGTGCTTTGAGCATTCCCTGTGAGACCAGTATTAGTTTCCGATACACCACTGCAGGTTCAATGTATTCCTTGGACATACACATTGACGATGAAACACAGAAATCGCATCGTAATTAAATACAGAAGGCACAATGCCGCCTTAAGTACAGGAATAGAGACTATTCTTAGCGTCGGTGCTTTGAGCATTCCCTGTGAGACCAGTATTAGTTTCCGATTCACCACTGCAGGTTCAATGTATTCCTAGGACATACACATTGACGATGAACCATTGAAATTACATTGGAATTAAATAAAGAAGGCGCAATGCCGCCTTAAGTGCAGGAAGAGTGAGACTTCTTCGAGTCAGTGCTTTGATCTTTTCCTGTGAGACCAGTATTAATTTCCGATACGCCACTGCAGGTTCAATGTGTTCCTTGGACCTCATATTGACGATGAAACACATATATCACATCGGAATTAAATACAAAAGGCACAATGCCGCTTTAAGTACAACAATAGAGACTCTTCTTACAGTCGGTGCTTTGAGCGTTCCCTGTGAGACCAGTATTAGTGTGCGATACACCACTGCTGGTTGAATGTATTCCTTGGACCTTCAGATTGACGATGATACACAGAAATCGCATCGGAATTAAATACAAAAGGCACAATGCCGCCTTTAGTACAAGAATAGAGACTCATCTTACAGTCGGTGCTTTGAGCATTCCCTGTGAGACCAGTATTAGGTTCCGATACACCACTGCAGGTTCAATGTATTCCTTAAACATACACATTGACGATGAAACACAGAAATCGCATCGGAATTAAATACAAAAGGCACAATGCCGCCTTAAGTACAAGAATAGAGACTCTCCTTACAGTCGGTGTTTTGAGCATTCTCTGTGAGCCCAGTATTAGTTTCCGATACACCACTGCAGGTTCAATGTATTCCTTGGACGTACACGTTGGTGATGAAAATCTGAAATTAGATCGGAATTAAATACAAAAGGCACAATGCCGCCTTAACTGCAAGATGAGTGAGACTTCTTAGAGTCTGTGCTTTGATCCTTTCCTGTGAGACCAGTATTAGTTTCCGATACACCATTGCAGGTTCAATGTATTCCTTGGACCTTCACATTGACGATGAAACACAGATATTGCATCGTAATTAAATACAAATGCCACAATGCCGCCTTAAGTGCAAGAAGAGTTAGACTTCTTACAGTCTGTGCTTTGATCCTTTCCTGTGAAACCAGTATTAGTTTCCGATACACCACTGCTGGTTCAATGTATTCCTTGACCTTCACATTGACTCTGAAACACAGAAATCGCATCGGAATTAAATACAAAAGGCACAATGCCGCCTAAAGTGCACGAAGAGTGAGATTTCTTAGAGTCTGTGATATGATCCTTTTCTGTGAGACCAGTATTAGTTTCCGATACACCACTGCACGTTCAGTGTAATCCTTGGACCTTCACATGGACGACGAAACACAGAAATCGCATCGGAATTAAATACAAAAGGCACAATGCCGCCTTAAGTTCAAGAAAAGATACTCTTCTTACAGTCTGTGCTTTGATCCTTTCCTGTGAGACCAGGATTAGTTTCCGATAGACCACTGCAGGTTCAATGTATTCCTTGGACCTTCACATTGACGATGAAACACAGAAATCGCATCGGAATTAAATACAAAAGGCACATTGCCGCCTTAAATACAAGAATAGAAACTAATCTTACAGTCGGTGTTTTAGCATTCCCTGTGAGACTAGTATTAGTTTCCGATACACCACTGCAGGTTCAATGTATTCCTTGGACCTTCACATTGACGATGGAACACAGAAATCGCATCGGAATTAATTACAACAGGCGCAATGCCGCCTTAAGTACAAGAATAGAGACTTTTCTTACAGTCGGTGCATTGGGCATTCCCTATGAGACCAGCATTAGTTTCCGATACACCACTGCATGTTCAATGTATTCCTTGGACCTTCACATTGACGATGAAACACAGAAATCGCATCGGAATTAAATACAAAAGGCACAATGCCGTCATAAGTGCAAGCATAGAGACTCTTCTTACAGTCGGCGCTTTGAGCATTCCCAGTGAGACCAGTATTAGTTTCCGATACACCACTGCAGGTTCAATTTATTCCTTGGACATTCACATTGACGATGAAACACACAAATCGCATCTGAATTAAATACAAAAGGCGCAATGCCGCCTTAAGTACAATAATAGAAACTCTTCTTACTGTCGATGCTTCGAGCATTCCCTGTGAGACCAGTATTAGTTTCCGATCCTCCACTGCAGGATCAATGTATTCCTTGGACCTTCACTTTGACGATGAAACACAGAAATCGCATCGGAATTAAATGCAAAAGGCACAATGCCGCCTTAAGTGCAAGAAGAGAGAGACCTCTTAGGGTCTGTGCATTGATCCTTTCCTGTGAGACCAGTATTAGTTTCCGATAGCCCACTGGAGGTTCAATGTATTCCTTGGACATAGACATTGACGATGAAACACAGAAATCGCATCGGAATTAAATACAAAAGGCACAATGCCGCCTTAAGTACAAGAATAGAGACTCTTCGTACAGTCGGTGCTTTGAGCATTCCCTGTGAGTCCAGTATTAGTTTCCGATACACCACTGCAGGTTCAATGTATTCCTTGGACATACACATTGACGATGAAACACAGAAATCGCATCGGAATTAAGTACAAAAGGCACGATGCCACCTTAAGTACAAGAATAGAGACTCTTCTTACAGTCGGAGCTTTGAGCATTCCCTGTGAGACCAGTATTAGTTTCCGATACACCTCTGCAAGTTCAATGTATTCCTTGGACACACACATTGACGATGAAACACTGAATTCGCATCGGAATTAAATACAGAAGGCACAATACCGCCTTAAGTACAAGAATAGAGACTCTTCTTCACAGTCGGTGCTGTGAGCATTCCCTGTGAGACCAGTATTAGTTTCCGATACACCACTGCAGGTTCAATGTATTCCTTTTACATACACATTGACGATGATACACAGAAATCGCATCGGAACTAAATACAAAAGGCACAATGCCGCCTTTAGTACAAGAATAGAGACTCTTCTTACAGTCTGTGCTTTGAGCATTCCCTGTGAGACCAGTATTAGTTTCCAATACACCACTGCAGGTTCAATGTATTCCTTGGACATACACATTGACGATGAAACACAGAAATCGCATCGGAATTAAATACCAAAGGCACAATGCCGCCTTAAGTACAAGAATAGAAACTCTTCTTACAGTCGGTGCTTTGAGCATTCCCTGTGAGACCTGTATTAGTTTCCGATACACCTCTGCAGGTTCAATGTATTCCTTGGACATATACATTGACGATGAAACACTGAAATCGCATCGGAATTAAATACAGAAGGCACAATACCGCCTTAGGTACAAGAATAGAGACTCTTCTAACAGTCGGTGCTTTGAGCATTCCCTGTGAGACCAGTATTAGTTTCCGATACACAACTGCAGGTTCAATGTATTCCTTGGACATACACATTGACGATGATACACAGAAATCGCATCGGAATTAAATACAAAAGGCACAATGCCGCCTTTAGTACAAGAATAGAGACTCATCTTACAGTCGGTGCTTTGAGCATTCCCTGTGAGACCAGTATTAGTTTTCGATACACCACTGCAGGTTCAATGTATTCCTTGGACCTTCACATTGACGATGAAACACAGAAATCGCATCGGAATTAAATACAGAAGGCACAATGCCGCCTTAAGTACAGGAATAGAGACTCCTCTTAGCGTCGGTGCTTTGAGCATTCCCTGTGAGACCAGTATTAGTTTCCGATACACCACTGCAGGTTCAATGTATTCCTAGGACATACACATTGACGATGAACCACTGAAATTACATTGGAATTAAATACAGAAGGCGCAATGCCGCCTTAAGTGCAGGAAGAGTAAGACTTCTTCGAGTCAGTGCTTTGTTCTTTTCCTGTGAGACCAGTATTAGTTTCCAATACGCCACTGCAGGTTCAATGTGTTCCTTGGACCTCACATTGACGATGAAACACATATATCACATCGGAATTAAATACATATGGCACAATGCCGCTTTAAGTACAAGAATAGAGACTCTTCTTACAGTCGGTGCTTTGAGCATTCCCTGTGAGACCAGTATTAGTTTCCGATACACCTCTGCAGGTTCAATGTATTCCTTGGACATACACATTGACGATGAAACACCGAAATCGCATCGGAATTAAATACAGAAGGCACAATACCGCCTTAAGTACAAGAATAGAGACTCTTCTTACACTCGGTGCTTTGAGCATTCCCTGTGAGACCAGTAGTAGTTTCTGATACACCACTGCAGGTTCAATGTATTCCTTGGACATGCACATTGACGATGATACACAGAAATCGCATCGGAATTAAATACAAAACGCACAATGCCGCCTTTAGTACAAGAATACAGACTCTTCTTGCAGTCGGTGCTTTGAGCATTCCCTGTGAGACCAGTATTAGTTTCTGATACACCACTGCTGGTTCAATGTATTCCTTGGACATACACATTGACGATGAAACACAGAAATCGCATCGGAATTAAATACAGAAGGCACAATGCCGCCTTAAGTACAGGAATAGAGACTCTTCTTAGCGTCGGTGCTTTGAGTATTCCCTGTGAGACCAGTATTAGTATCCGATACACCACTGCAGGTTCAATGAATTCCTAGGACATACACATTGTCGATGAACCACTGAAATTACATTAGAATTAAATACAGAAGGCGCAATGCCGCCTTAAGTGCAGGAAGAGTGAGACTTCTTCGAGACAGTGCTTTGATCTTTTCCTGTGAGACCAGTATTAGTTTCCGATACGACACTGCAGGTTCAATGTGTTCCTTGGACATCACATTGACGATGAAACACATATATCACATCGGAATTAAATACAAAAGGCACAATGCCACTTTAAGTACAACAATAGAGACTCTTCTTACAGTCGGTGCTTTGAGCGTTCCCTGTGAGACCAGTATTAGTGTGCGATACACCACTGCTGGTTCAATGTATTCCTTGGACCTTCAGATTGACGATGATACACAGAATTCGCATCGGAATTAAATACAAAAGGCACAATGCCGCCTTAAGTACAAGAACAGAGACTCTTCTTACAGTCGGTGCTTTGAGCATTCCCTGTAAGACCAGTATTAGTTTCCGATGCACCACTGCAGGTTCAATGTATTCCTTGGACATACACATTTACGATGAAACACAGAAATCGCATCGGAATTAAGGACAAAAGGCACAATGCCACCTTAAGTACAAGAATAGAGACTCTTCTTACAGTCGGTGCTTTGAGCATTCCCTGTGAGACCAGTATTAGTTTCCGATACACCTCTGCAGGTTCAAAGTATTCCTTGGACTTACACATTGACGATGAAACACCGAAATCGCATCGGAATTAAATACAGAAGGCACAATACCGCCTTAAGTACAAGAATAGAGACCCTTCTTACAGTCGGTGCTTTGAGCATTCCCTGTGAGACCAGTATTAGTTTCCGATACACCACTGCAGGTTCAATGTATTCCTTGGACATACACATTGACGATGATACACAGAAATTGCATCGGAATTAAATACAAATCGCACAATGCCGCCTTTAGTACAAGAATACAGACTCTTCTTACAGTCGGTGCTTTGAGCATTCCCTGTGAGACCAGTATTAGTTTCCGATACACCACTGCAGGTCCAATGTATTCCCTCGACATACACATTGACGATGAAACACAGAAATCGCATCGGAATTAAATACCAAAGGCACAATGCCGCCTTAAGTACAAGAATAGAGACTCTTCTTATAGTCGGTGCTTTGAGCATTCCCTGTGAGACCTGTATTAGTTTCCGATACATCTCTGCAGGTTCAATGTATTCCTTGGACATACACATTGACGATGAAACACTGAAATCGCATCGGAATTAAATACAGAAGGCACAATACCGCCTTACGTACAAGAATAGAGACTCTTCTTACAGTCGGTGCTTTGAGCATTCTCTGTGAGACCAGTATTAGTGTCCGATACACCACTGCAGGTTCAATGTATTCCTTGGACATACACATTGACGATGATACACAGAAATCGCATCGGAATTAAATACAAAAGGCACAATTCCGCCTTTAGTACAAGATTAGAGACTCATCTTACAGTCGGTGCTTTGAGCATTCCCTGTGAGACCAGTATTAGGTTCCGATACACCACTGCAGGTTCAATGTATTCCTTGGACATACAAATTGACGATGAAACACAGAAATCGCATCGGAATTAAATACAAAAGGCACAATGCCGCCTTAAGTACAAGAATAGAGACTCTCCTTACAGTCGGTGTTTTGAGCATTCTCTGTGAGCCCAGTATTAGTTTCCGATAATCCACGGCAGGTTTAATGTATTCCTTGGACGTACACGTTGGTGATGAAAAACTGAAATTAGATCGGAATTAAATACAAAAGGCACAATGCCGCCTTAACTGCAAGATGAGTGAGACTTCTTAAAGTCTGAGCTTTGATCCTTTCCTGTGAGACCAGTATTAGTTTCCGATACACCATTGGAGGTTCAATGTATTCCTTGGACCTTCACATTGACGATGAAACACAGAAATTGCATCGTAATTAAATACAAATGCCACAATGCCGCCTTAAGTGCAAGAAGAGTTAGACTTCTTACAGTCTGTGCTTTGATCCTTTCCTGTGAAACCAGTATTAGTTTCCGATACACCAATGCAGGTTCAATGTATTCCTTGGACATTCACATTGACGATGAAACACAGATATCGCAACGGAATTAAATACAAAAAGCACAATGCCGCCTTAAGTGCGAAAAGAGTGTGACTTCTTAGAGTCTGTGCTTTGATCCTTTCCTGTGAGACCAGTATTAGTTTCCGATACACCACTGCAGGTTCAATGTATTCCTTGGACCATCACATTGACGATGAAACACAGAAATCGCATCGGAATTTGATACAAAAGGCACAATGCCGCATTAAGTACAAGAATAGAGACTCTTCTTACAGGCGGTGCTTTGAGCTTTCCCTGTGAGACCAGTATTAGTTTCCGATACACCACTGCTGGTTCAATGTATTCCTTGACCTTCACATTGACGATGAAACACAGAAATCGCATCGGAATTAAATACAGAAGGCACAATGCCGCCTTAAGTACAAGAATAGAGACTTTTCTTAGAGACGGTGCTTTGAGCATTCCCTGTGAGACCAGTATTAGTTTCCGATACCACACTGCAGGTTCAATGTATTCCTAGGACATACACATTGACGATGAACCACTGAAATTGCATTGGAATTAAATACAAAAGGCGCAATGCCGCCTTAAGTCCAGGAAGAGTGAGACTCTTCGAGTCTGTGCTTTGATCTTTTCCTGTGAGACCAGTATTAGTTTCCGATACACCACTGCAGGTTCAATGTGTTCCTTGGACCTCACATTGACGATGAAACACATATATCACATCAGAAATTAATACAAAAGGCACAATGCCGCCATAAGTACAACAATAGAGACTGTTCTTACAGTCGGTGCTTTGAGCGTTCCCTGTGAGACCAGTATTAGCTTCCGATACACCACTGCTGGTTCAATGTATTCCTTGGACATACACATTGACGATGAAACACTGAAATTACATCGGAATTAAATTCAAAAGCCACAATGCCGCCTCAAGTGCAAGAAGAGTGTGACTTCTTAGAGTCTGTCTTTTGGTCCTTTCCTGTGAAACCAGTATTAGTGTCCGATATACCACTGCAGGTTCAATGTATTCCTTGGACATACACATTGACGATGAAACACTAAAATTACATTGAAATTAAATACAAAACGCACAATGCCGACTTAAGTGCAAGAAGAGTAAGACTTCTTAGAGTCTGTGTTTTGATCCTTTCCTGTGAGACCAGTATTAGTTTCCGATACACCACTGCAGGTTCAATGTATTCCTTGGACCATCACATTGACGATGAAACACGGAAATCGCATCGGAATTAAATACAAAAGGCACAATGCCGCATTAAGTACAAGAATAGAGACTCTTCTTACAGGCGGTGCCTTGAGCTTTCCCTGTGAGACCAGTATTGGTTTCCGATACACCACTGCTGGTTCAATGTATTCCTTGACCTTCACATTGACGATGAAACACAGAAATCGTATCGGAATTAAATACAGAAGGCACAATACCGCCTTACGTACAAGAATAGAGACTCTTCTTACAGTCGGTGCTTTGAGCATTCCCTGTGAGACCAGTATTAGTTTCCGATACACCACTGCAGGTTCAATGTATTCCTTGGACATACACATTGACGATGATACACAGAAATCGCATCGGAATTAAATACAAAAGGCACAATGCCGCCTTTAGTAAAAGAATAGAGACTCATCTTACAGTCGGTGCTTTGAGCATTCCCTGTGAGACCAGTATTAGTTTTCGATACACCACTGCAGGTTCAATGTATTCCTTGGACATACACATTGACGATGAAACACAGAAATCGCATCGGAATTAAATACAAAAGGCACAATGCCTCCTTAAGTTCAAGAATAGAGACTCTTCTTACAGTCGGTGTTTTGAGCATTCGCTGTGAGACCAGTATTAGGTTCCGATACACCACTGCAGGTTCAATGTATTCCTTGGACGTACACGTTGGTGATGAAAAACTGAAATTAGATCGGAATTAAATCCAAAAGGCACAATGCCGCCTTAACTGCAAGAAGAGGGAGACTTCTTAGAGTCTGTGCTTTGATCCATTCCTGTGAGACCAGTATTAGTTTCCGATACACCACTGCAGGTTCAATGTATTCTTTGGACCTTCACTTTGACGATGAAACACAGAAATCGCATCGTAATTAAATACAAATGGCACAATGCCGCCTTAAGTTCACGAAGAGTGAGACTTCTTACAGTCTGTGCTTTGATCCTTTCCTGTGAGACCAGTATTAGTTTCCGATACACCACTGCAGGTTCAATGTATTCCTTGGACACTCACATTGACGATGAAACACAGATATCGCAACGGAATTAAATACAAAAGGCACAATGCCGCCTTAAGTGCAAGAAGAGTGTGACTTCTTAGAGTCTGTGCTTTGATCCTTTCCTGTGAGACCAGTATTAGTTTCCGATACACACCTGGAGGTTCAATGTATTTCTTGGACCATCACATTGACAATGAAACCCAGAAATCGCATCGGAATTAAATACAAAAGTCACAATATCGCATTAAGTACAAGAATAGTGACTCTTCTTACAGGCGGTGTTTTGAGCTTTCCCTGTGAGACCAGTATTAGTTTCCGATACACCACTGCTGGTTCAATGTATTCCGTGGACCTTCACATTGACGATGAAACACAGAAATCGCATCGGAATTAAATACAGAAAGCACAATACCGCCTTAAGTACAGGAATAGAGACTCTTCTTAGCGTCGGTGCTTTGAGCATTCCCTGTGAGACCAGTATTAGTTTCCGATACACCACTGCAGGTTCAATGTATTCCTAGGACATACACATTGACGATGAACCACTGAAATTACATTGGAATTAAATACAGAAGGCGCAATGCCGCCTTAAGTGCAGGAAGAGTGAGACTTCTTCGAGTCAGTGCTTTGATCTTTTCCTGTGAGACCAGTATTAGTTTCCAATACGCCACTGCAGGTTCAATGTGTTCCTTGGATCTCACATTGACGATGAAACACATATATCACATCGGAATTAAATACAAATGGCACAATGCCGCTTTAAGTACAACAATAGAGACTCTTCTTACAGTCGGCGCTAAGAGCGTTCCCTGTGAGACCAGTATTAGTGTGCGATACACCACTGCTGGTTCAATGTATTCCTTGGACCTTCAGATTGACGATGATACACAGAAATCGCATCGGAATTAAATTCAAAAGGCACAATGCCGCCTTAAGTACAAGAATTGAGACTCTTCTTACAGTCGGTGCTTTGAGCATTCCCTGTGAGACCAGTATTAGTTTCCGATACCCCACTGCAGGTTCAATGTATTCCTAGGACATACACATTGACGATGAACCACTGAAATTGCATTGGAATTAAATACAAAAGGCGCAATGCCGCCTTAAGTCCAGGAAGAGTGAGACTCTTCGAGTCTGTGCTTTGATCTTTTCCTGTGAGACCAGTATTAGTTTCCGATACACCACTGCAGGTTCAATGTGTTCCTTGGACCTCACATTGACGATGAAACACATATATCACATCAGAATTTAATACAAAAGGCACAATGCCGCCATAAGTACAACAATAGAGACTCTTCTTACAGTCGGTGCTTTGAGCGTTCCCTGTGAGACCAGTATTAGCATTCGATACACCACTGCTGGTTCAATGTATTCCTTGGACATACACATTGACGATGAAACACTGAAATTACATCGGAATTAAATTCAAAAGCCACAATGCCGCCTTAAGTGCAAGAAGAGTGAGACTTCTTAGAGTCTGTCTTTTGGTCCTTTCCTGTGAAACCAGTATTAGTGTCCGATATACCACTGCAGGTTCAATGTATTCCTTGGACATACACATTGACGATGAAACACTAAAATTACATTGAAATTAAATACAAAAGGCACAATGCCGACTTAAGTGCAAGAAGAGTAAGACTTCTTAGAGTCTGTGCTTTGATCCTTTCCTGTGAGACCAGTATTAGTTTCCGATTCACCACTGCAGGTTCAATGTATTCCTTGGACCATCACATTGACGATGAAACACAGAAATCGCATCGTAATTAAATACAAAAGGCACAATGCTGCATTAAGTACAAGAATAGAGACTCTTCTTACAGGCGGTGCCTTGAGCTTTCCCTGTGAGACCAGTATTAGTTTCCGATACACCACTGCTGGTTCAATGTATTCCTTGACCTTCACATTGACGATGAAACACAGAAATCGTATCGGAATTAAATACATAAGGCACAATACCGCCTTACGTACAAGAATAGAGACTCTTCTTACAGTCGGTGCTTTGAGCATTCCCTGTGAGACCAGTATTAGTTTCCGATAAACCACTGCAGGTTCAATGTATTCCTTGGACATACACATTGACGATGATACACAGAAATCGCACCGGAATTAAATACAAAAGGCACAATGCCGCCTTTAGTAAAAGAATAGAGACTCATCTTACAGTCGGTGCTTTGAGCATTCCCTGTGAGACCAGTATTAGTTTTCGATACACCACTGCAGGTTCAATGTATTCCTTGGACATACACATTGACGATGAAACACAGAAATCGTATCGGAATTAAATACAAAAGGCACAATGCCTCCTTAAGTTCAAGAATAGAGACTCTTCTTACAGTCGGTGTTTTGAGCATTCTCTGTGAGACCAGTATTAGGTTCCGATACACCACTGCAGGTTCAATGTATTCCTTGGACGTACACGTTGGTGATGAAAACCTGAAATTAGATCGGAATTAAATACAAAAGGCACAATGCCGCCTTAACTGCAAGAAGAGTGAGACTTCTTAGAGTCTGTGCTTTGATCCTTTCCTGTGAGACCAGTATTAGTTTCCGATACACCACTGCAGGTTCAATGTATTCTTTGGACCTTCACTTTGACGATGAAACACAGAAATCGCATCGTAATTAAATACAAATGGCACAATGCCGCCTTAAGTTCACGAAGAGTGAGACTTCTTACAGTCTGTGCTTTGATCCTTTCCTGTGAGACCAGTATTAGTTTCCGATACACCACTGCAGGTTCAATGTATTCCTTGGACACTCACATTGACGATGAAACACAGATATCGCAACGGAATTAAATACAAAAGGCACAATGCCGCCTTAAGTGCAAGAAGAGTGTGACTTCTTAGAGTCTGTGCTTTGATCCTTTCCTGTGAGCCCAGTATTAATTTCCGATACACACCTGGAGGTTCAATGTATTTCTTGGACTATCACATTGACAATGAAACCCAGAAATCGCATCGGAATTAAATACAAAAGTCACAATGTCGCATTAAGTACAAGAATAGAGACTCTTCTTACAGGCGGTTTTTTGAGCTTTCCCTGTGAGACCAGTATTAGTTTCCGATACACCACTGCTGGTTCAATGTATTCCGTGGACCTTCACGTTGACGATGAAACACAGAAATCGCATCGGAGTTAAATACAGAAAGCACAATGCCGCCTTAAGTACAGGAATAGAGACTCTTCTTAGCGTCGGTGCTTTGAGCATTCCCTGTGAGACCAGTATTAGTTTCCGATACACCACTGCAGGTTCAATGTATTCCTAGGACATACACATTGACGATGAACCACTGAAATTACATTGGAATTAAATACAGAAGGCGCAATGCCGCCTTAAGTGCAGGAAGAGTGAGACTTCTTCGAGTCAGTGCTTTGATCTTTTCCTGTGAGACCAGTATTAGTTTCCAATACGCCACTGCAGGTTCAATGTGTTCCTTGGACCTCACATTGACGATGAAACACATATATCACATCGGAATTAAATACAAATGGCACAATGCCGCTTTAAGTACAACAATAGAGACTCTTCTTACAGTCGGTGCTAAGAGCGTTCCCTGTGAGACCAGTATTAGTGTGCGATACACCACTGCTGGTTCAATGTATTCCTTGGACCTTCAGATTGACGATGATACACAGAAATCGCATCGGAATTAAATACAAAAGGCACAATGCCGCCTTAAGTACAAGAATAGAGACTCTTCTTACAGTCGGTGCTTTGAGCATTCCCTGTAAGACCAGTATTAGTTTCCGATACACCACTGCAGGTTCAATGTATTCCTTGGACATACACATTGACGATGAAACACAGAAATCGCATCGGAATTAAGTACAAAAGGCACAATGCCACCTTAAGTACAAGAATAGAGACTCTTCTTACAGTCGGTGCTTTGGGCAATCCCTGTGAGACCAGTATTAGTTTCCGATACACCTCTGCAGCTTCAATGTATTCCTTGGACATACACATTGACGATGAAACACCGAAATCGCATCGGAATTAAATACAGAAGGCACAATACCGCCTTAAGTACAAGAATAGAGACTCTTCTTACAGTCGGTGCTTTGAGCAATCCCTGTGAGACCAGTATTAGTTTCCGATACACCACTGCAGGTTCAATGTATTCCTTGGACATACACATTGACGATGATACACAGAAATCGCATCGGAATTAAATACAAAACGCACAATGCCGCCTTTAGTACAAGAATACAGACTCTTCTTGCAGTCGGTGCTTTGAGCATTCCCTGTGAGACCAGTATTAGTTTCCGATACACCACTGCTGGTTCAATGTATTCCTTGGACATACACATTGACGATGAAACACAGAAATCGCATCGGAATTAAATACAGAAGGCACAATGCCGCCTTAAGTACAGGAATAGAGACTCTTCTTAGCGTCGGTGCTTTGAGCATTCCCTGTGAGGCCAGTATTAGTTTCCGATACACCACTGCAGGTTCAATGTATTCCTAGGACATACACATTGACGATGAACCATTGAAATTACATTGGAATTAAATAAAGAAGGCGCAATACCGCCTTAAGTGCAGGAAGAGTGAGACTTCTTCGAGTCAGTGCTTTGATCTTTTCCTGTGAGACCAGTATTAGTTTCCGATACGCCACTGCAGGTTCAATGTGTTCCTTGGACCTCACATTGACGATGAAACACATATATCACATCGGAATTAAATACAAAAGGCACAATGCCGCTTTAAGTACAACAATAGAGACTCTTCTTACAGTCGGTGCTTTGAGCGTTCCCTGTGAGACCAGTATTAGTGTGCGATACACCACTGCTGGTTGAATGTATTCCTTGGACCTTCAGATTGACGATGATACACAGAAATCGCATCGGAATTAAATACAAAAGGCAAAATGCCGCCTTTAGTACAAGAATAGAGACTCATCTTACAGTCGGTGCTTTGAGCATTCCCTGTGAGACCAGTATTAGGTTCCGATACACCACTGCAGGTTCAATGTATTCCTTAAACATACACATTGACGATGAAAACTGAAATCGCATCGGAATTAAATACAAAAGGCACAATGCCGCCTTAAGTACAAGAATAGAGACTCTCCTTACAGTCGGTGTTTTGAGCATTCTCTGTGAGCCCAGTATTAGTTTCCGATACACCACTGCAGGTTCAATGTATTCCTTGGACGTACACGTTGGTGATGAAAAACTGAAATTAGATCGGAATTAAATACAAAAGGCACAATGCCGCCTTAAGTGCAAGAAGAGTGAGACTTCTTAGAGTCTTTCTTTTGGTCCTTTCCTGTGAAACCAGTATTAGTGTCCGATATACCACTGCAGGTTCAATGTATTCCTTGGACATACACATTGACGATGAAACACTAAAATTACATTGAAATTAAATACAAAAGGCACAATGCCGACTTAAGTGCAAGAAGAGTAAGACTTCTTAGAGTCTGTGTTTCGATCCTTTCCTGTGAGACCAGTATTAGTTTCCGATACACCACTGCAGGTTCAATGTATTCCTTGGACCATCACATTGACGATGAAACACAGAAATCGCATCGGAATTAAATACAAAAGGCACAATGCCGCATTAAGTACAAGAATAGAGACTCTTCTTACAGGCGGTGCCTTGAGCTTTCCCTGTGAGACCAGTATTAGTTTCCGATACACCTCTGCTGGTTCAATGTATTCCTTGACCTTCACATTGACGATGAAACACAGAAATCGTATAGGAATTAAATACAGAAGGCACAATACCGCCTTACGTACAAGAATAGAGACTCTTCTTACAGTCGGTGCTTTGAGCATTCCCTGTGAGACCAGTATTAGTTTCCGATACACCACTGCAGGTTCAATGTATTCCTTGGACATACACATTGACGATGATACACAGAAATCGCATCGGAATTAAATACAAATGGCACAATGCCGCCTTAAGTGCAAGAAGTGTGAGACTTCTTACAGTCTGTGCTTTGATCCTTTCCTGTGAGAACAGTATTAGTTTCCGATACATAACTGCAGGTTCAATGTATTCCTTGGACATTCACATTGACGATGAAACACAGATATCGCAACGGAATTAAATACAAATGGCACAATGCCGCCTTAAGTGCAAGAAGAGTGTGACTTCTTAGAGTCTGTGCTTTGATCCTTTCCTGTGAGACCAGTATTAGTTTCCTATACACCATTGCAGGTTCAATGTATTTCTTGGACCATCACATTGACAATGAAACATAGAAATCGCATCGGAATTAAATTCAAAAGGCACAATGCCGCATAAAGTGCAAGAATAGAGACTCTTTTTATAGGCGGTGCTTTGAGCTTTCCCTGTGAGACCAGTATTAGTTTCCGATACACCACTGCAGGTTCAATTTATTCCTTGGACTTTCACATTGACGATGAATCACAGAAATCTCATCGGAATTAAATACAGAAGGCACAATGCCGCCTTAAGTACAAGAAGAGAGTCTCTTCTTAGAGTCGGTGCTATGAGCACTCCCTGTGAGACCAGTATTAGTTTCCGATACACCACTGCTGGTTCAATGTATTCCTTCGACATACACATTGACGATGAAACACAGAAATCGCATCGGAATTAAGTACAAAAGGCACAATGCCACCTTAAGTACAAGAATAGAGACTCTTCTTACAGTCGGTGCTTTGAGCATTCCCTGTGAGACCAGTATTAGTTTCCGATACACCTCTGCAGGTTCAATGTATTCCTTGGACCATCACATTGACGATGAAACACAGAAATCGCATCGGAATTTGATACAAAAGGCACAATGCCGCATTAAGTACAAGAATAGGGACTCTTCTTACGGGCGGTGCTTTGAGCTTTCCCTGTGAGACCAGTATTAGTTTCCGATACACCACTGCTGGTTCAATGTATTCCTTGACCTTCACATTGACGATGAAACACAGAAATCGCATCGGAATTAAATACAGAAGGCACAATGCCGCCTTAAGTACAATAATAGAGACTTTTCTTACAGTCGGTGCTTTGAGCATTCCCTGTAAGACCAGTATTAGTTTCCGATACACCACTGCAGGTTCAATGTCTTCCTTGGACATACACATTGACGATGTAACACAGAAATCGCATCGGAATTAAGTACAAAAGGCACAATGCCACCTTAAGTACAAGAATAGAGACTCTTCTTACAGTCGGTGCTTTGAGCAATCCCTGTGAGGCCAGTATTAGTTTCCGATACACCTCTGCAGCTTCAATGTATTCCTTGGACATACACATTGACGATGAAACACCGAAATCGCATCGGAATTAAATACAGAAGGCACAATACCGCCTTAAGTACAAGAATAGAGACTCTTCTTACAGTCGGTGCTTTGAGCATTCCCTGTGAGACCAGTATTAGTTTCCGATACACCACTGCAGGTTCAAAGTATTCCTTGGACATACACATTGACGATGATACACAGAAATCGCATCGGAATTAAATACAAAACGCACAATGCCGCCTTTAGTACAAGAATACAGACTCTTCTTGCAGTCGGTGCTTTGAGCATTCCCTGTGAGACCAGTATTAGTTTCCGATACACCACTGCAGGTTCAATGTATTCCTTGGACATACACATCGACGATGAAACACAGAAATCGCATCGGAATTAAATACAGAAGGCACAATGCCGCCTTAAGTACAGGAATAGAGACTCTTCTTAGCGTCGGTGCTTTGAGCATTCCCTGTGAGACCAGTATTAGTTTCCGATACACCACTGCAGGTTCAATGTATTCCTAGGACATACACATTGACGATGAACCATTGAAATTACATTGGAATTAAATACAGAAGGCGCAATGCCGCCTTAAGTGCAGGAAGAGTGAGACTTCTTCGAGTCAGTGCTTTGATCTTTTCCTGTGAGACCAGTATTAGTTTCCGATACGCCACTGCAGGTTCAATGTGTTCCTTGGACCTCACATTGACGATGAAACACATATATCACATCGGAATTAAATACAAAAGGCACAATGCCGCTTTAGGTACAACACTAGAGACTCTTCTTACAGTCGGTGCTTTGAGCGTTCCCTGTGAGACCAGTATTAGTGTGCGATACACCACTGCTGGTTGAATGTATTCCTTGGACCTTCAGATTGACGATGATACACAGAAATCGCATCGGAATTAAATACAAAAGGCACAATGCCGCCTTAAATACAAGAATAGAGACTCTTCTTACAGCCGGTGCTTTGGGCTTTCCCTGTGAGACCAGTATTAGTTTCCGATACACCACTGCAGGTTCAATGTATTCC
Organism: Schistocerca serialis cubense; assembly: GCF_023864345.2. Lineage (NCBI taxonomy): Eukaryota > Metazoa > Arthropoda > Insecta > Orthoptera > Acrididae > Schistocerca > Schistocerca serialis. The sequence goes on from NC_064640.1 coordinate 1,069,871,485, forward strand.
TTTAACATACACATTTACGAAGAAACACAGAAATCGCATCGGAATTAAGTACAAAAGGCACAATGCCACCTTAAGTACAAGAATAGAGACTCTTCTTACAGTCGGTGCTTTGAGCATTCCCTGTGAGACCAGTATTAGTTTCCGATACACCTCTGCAGGTTCTATGTATTCCTTGGACATACACATTGACGATGAAACACAGAAATCGCATCGGAATTAAATACAGAAGGCACAATACCGCCTTACGTACAAGAATAGAGACTCTTCTTACAGTCGGTGCTTTGAGCATTCCCTTTGAGACCAGTATTAGTTTCCGATACACCACTGCAGGTTCAATGTATTCCTTGGACATACACATTGACGATGATACACAGAAATCGCATCGGAATTAAATACAAAAGGCACAATGCCGCCTTTAGTACAAGAATAGAGACTCATCTTACAGTCGGTGCTTTGAGCATTCCCTGTGAGACCAGTATTAGGTTCCGATACACCACTGCAGGTTCAATGTATTCCTTGGACATACACATTGACGATGAAACACAGAAATCGCATCGGAATTAAATACAGAAGGCACAATGCCGCCTTAAGTACAAGAATAGAGACTCTCCTTACAGTCGGTGTTTTGAGCATTCTCTGTGAGCCCAGTATTAGTTTCCGATACACCACTGCAGGTTCAATGTATTCCTTGGACGTACACGTTGGTGATGAAAAACTGAAATTAGATCGGAATTAAATACAAAAGGCACAATGCCGCCTTAACTGCAAGATGAGTGAGACTTCTTAGAGTCTGTGCTTTGATCCTTTCCTGTGAGACCAGTATTAGTTTCCGATACACCATTGCAGGTTCAATGTATTCCTTGGACCTTCACATTGACGATGAAACACAGAAATTGCATCGTAATTAAATACAAATGCCACAATGCCGCCTTAAGTGCAAGAAGAGTTAGACTTCTTACAGTCTGTGCTTTGATCCTTTCCTGTGAAACCAGTATTAGTTTCCGATACACCACTGCTGGTTCAATGTATTCCTTGACCTTCACATTGACGATGAAACACAGAAATCGCATCGGAATTAAATACAGAAGGCACAATGCCGCCTTAAGTACAAGAATAGAGACTCTTCTTAGAGTCGGTGCTTTGAGCATTCCCTGTGAGACCAGTATTAGTTTCCGATACCCCACTGCAGGTTCTATGTATTCCTAGGACATACACATTGACGATGAACCACTGAAATTGCATTGGAATTAAATACAAAAGGCGCAATGCCGCCTTAAGTCCAGGAAGAGTGAGACTCTTCGAGTCTGTGCTTTGATCTTTTCCTGTGAGACCAGTATTAGTTTCCGATACACCACTGCAGGTTCAATGTGTTCCTTGGACCTCACATTGACGATGAAACACATATATCACATCAGAATTTAATACAAAAGGCACAATGCCGCCTTAAGTACAACAATAGAGACTCTTCTTACAGTCGGTGCTTTGAGCGTTCCCTGTGAGACCAGTATTAGCTTCCGATACACCACTGCTGGTTCAATGTATTCCTTGGACATACACATTGACGATGAAACACTGAAATTACATCGGAATTAAATTCAAAAGCCACAATGCCGCCTTAAGTGCAAGAAGAGTGAGACTTCTTAGATTCTGTCTTTTGGTCCTTTCCTGTGAAACCAGTATTAGTGTCCGATATACCACTGCAGGTTCAATGTATTCCTTGGACATACACATTGACGATGAAACACTAAAATTACATTGAAATTAAATACAAAAGGCACAATGCCGCATTAAGTACAAGAATAGAGACTCTTCTTACAGGCGGTGCCTTGAGCTTTCCCTGTGAGACCAGTATTAGTTTCCGATACACCACTGCTGGTTCAATGTATTCCTTGATCTTCACATTGACGATGAAACACAGAAATTGTATCGGAATTAAAAACAGAAGGCACAATACCGCCTTACGTACAAGAATAGAGAGTCTTCTTACAGTCGGTGCTTTGAGCATTCCCTGTGAGACCAGTATTAGTTTCCGATACACCACTACAGGTTCAATGTATTCCTTGGACATACACATTGACGATGATACACAGAAATCGCATCGGAATTAAATACAAATGGCACAATGCCGCCTTAAGTGCAAGAAGAGTGAGACTTCTTACAGTCTGTGCTTTGATCCTTTCCTGTGAGACCAGTATTAGTTTCCGATACATAACTGCAGGTTCAATGTATCCCTTGGACATTCACATTGACGATGAAACACAGATATCGCAACGGAATTAAATACAAATGGCACAATGCCGCCTTAAGTGCAAGAAGAGTGTGACTTCTTAGTGTCTGTGCTTTGATCCTTTCCTGTGAGACCAGTATTAGTATCCGGTACACCACTGCAGGTTCAATGTATTTCTTGGACCATCACATTGACAATGAAACACAGAAATCGCATCGGAATTAAATTCAAAAGGCACAATGCCGCATAAAGTGCAAGAATAGAGACTCTTCTTACAGGCGGTGCTTTGAGCTTTCCCTGTGAGACCAGTATTAGTTTCCGATACACCACTGCAGGTTCAATGTATTCCTTGGACTTTCACATTGACGATGCATCACAGAAATCTCATCGGAATTAAATACAGAAGGCACAATGCCGCCTTAAGTACAAGAAGAGAGTCTCTTCTTAGAGTCGGTGCTTTGAGCATTCCCTGTGAGACCAGTATTAGTTTCCGATACACCACTGCAGGTTCAATGTATTCCTAGGACATACACATTGACGATGAACCACTGAAATTACATTGGAATTAAATACAGAAGGCGCAATGCCGCCTTAGGTGCAGGAAGAGTGAGACTTCTTCGAGTCTGTGCTTTGATCTTTTCCTGTGAGACCAGTATTAGTTTCCGATACACCACTGCAGGTTCAATGTGTTCCTTGGACCTCACATTGACGATGAAACACATATATCATCGGAATTACATACAAAAGGCACAATGCCGCTTTAAGTACAACAATGGAGACTCTTCTTACAGTCGGTGCTTTGAACGTTCCCTGAGAGAACAGTATTAGTTTCCGGTACACCACTGCTGGTTGAATGTATTCCTTGGACCTTCAGATTGACGATGATACACAGAAATAGCATCGGAATTAAATACGAAAGGCACAATGCCGCCTTAAGTACAAGAATAGAGACTCTTCTTACAGTCGGTGCTTTGAGCATTCCCTGTGAGACCAGTATTAGTTTCCGATACACCACTGCTGGTTCAATGTATTCCTTCGACATTCACATTGACGATGAAACACAGAAATCGCATCGGAATTAAGTACAAAAGGCACAATGCCACCTTAATTACAAGAATAGAGACTCTTCTTACAGTCGGTGCTTTGAGCATTCCCTGTGAGACCAGTATTAGTTTCCGATACACCACTGCAGGTTCACTGTATTCTTTGGACATACACATTGACGATGATACACAAAAATCGCATCGGAATTAAATACAAAAGGCACAATGCCGCCTTTAGTACAAGAATAGAGAGTGTTCTTACAGTCGGTGCTTTGAGCATTCCCTGTGAGACCAGTATTAGATTCCGATACACCACTGCAGGTTCAATGTATTGCTTGGACATACACATTGACGATGAAACACAGAAATCGCATCGGAATACAAAAGGCACAATGCCGCCTTAAGTACAAGAATAAAGACTCTCCTTACAGTCGGTGTTTTGAGCATTCTCTGTGAGACCAGTATTAGTTTCCGATACACCACTGCATGTTCAATGTATTCCTTGGACGTACACGTTGGTGATGAAAAACGGAAATTAGATCGGAATTAAATACAAAAGGCACAATGCCACCTTAACTGCAAGAATAGTGAGACTTCTTAGAGTCTGTGCTTTGATCCTTTCCTGTGAGACCAGTATTAGTTTCCGATACACCACTGCAGGTTCAATGTATTCCTTGGACATCCACATTAACGAGGAAACACAGAAATCGCATCGGAATTAAGTACAAAAGGCACAATGCTACCTTAACTACAAGAATAGAGACTCTTCTTACAGTCGGTGCTTTGAGCATTCCCTGTGAGACCAGTATTAGTTTCCGATACACCTCTGCAGGTTCAATGTATTCCTTGGACATACACATTGACGATGAAACACCGAAATCGCATCGGAATTAAATACAGAAGGCACAATACCGCCTTAAGTACAAGAATAGAGACTCTTCTTACAATCGGTGCTTTGAGCATTCCCTGTGAGACCAATATTAGTTTCCGATACACCACTGCAGGTTCAATGTATTCCTTGGACATACACATTGACGATGATACACAGAAATTGCATCGGAATTAAATACAAAACGCACAATGCCTCCTTTAGTACAAGAATACAGACTCTTCTTACAGTCGGTGCTTTGAGCATTCCCCGTGAGACCAGTATTAGTTTCCGATACACCACTGCAGGTTCAATGTATTCCTTGGACCTTCACATTGACGATGAAACACAGAAATCGCATCGGAATTAAATACAAAAGACACAATGCCGCCTTAAGTACAAGAATAGAGACTCTTCTTATAGTCGGTGCTTTGAGCATTCCCTGTGAGACCTGTATTAGTTTCCGATACACCTCTGCTGGTTCAATGTATTCCTTGGACATACACATTGACGATGAAACACTGAAATCGCATCGGAATTAAATACAGAAGGCCCAATACCGCCTTACGTAAAAGAATAGAGACTCTTCTTACAGTCGGTGCTTTGAGCATTCCCTGTGAGACCAGTATTAGTTTCCGATACACCACTGCAGGTTGAATGTATTCCTTGGACATACACATTGACGATGATACACAGAAATCGCATCGGAATTAAATACAAAAGGCACAATGCCGCCTTTAGTACTAGAATAGAGACTCATCTTACAGTCGGTGCTTTGAGCATTCCCTGTGAGACCAGTATTTGGTTCCGATACACCACTGCAGGTTCAATGTATTCCTTGGACATAAACATTGACGATGAATCACAGAAATCGCATCGGAATTAAATACAAAAGGCACAATGCCGCCTTAAGTACAAGAATAGAGACTCTCCTTCAGTCGTGTTTTGAGCATTCTCTGTGAGCCCAGTATTAGTTTCCGATACACCACTGCAGGTTCAATGTATTCCTTGGACGTACACGTTGGTGATGAAAAACTGAAATTAGTTCGGAATTAAATACAAAAGGCAAAATTCCGCCTTAACTGCAAGATGAGTGAGACTTCTTAGAGTCTGTGCTTTGATCCTTTCCTGTGAGACCAGTATTAGTTTCCGATACACCACAGCAGGTTCAATGTATTCCTTGGACCTTCACATTGACGATGAAACACAGAAATCGCATCGTAATTAAATACAAATGGCACAATGCCGCCTTAAGTGCAAGAAGAGTGAGACTTCTTACAGTTTGTGCTTTGATCCTTTCCTGTGAAACCAGTATTAGTTTCCGATACACCACTGCAGGTTCAATGTATTCCTTGGACATTCACATTGACGATGAAACACAGATATCGCAACGGAATTAAATACAAAAGGCACAATGCGGCCTTATGTGCAAAAAGAGTGTGACTTCTTAGTGTCTGTGCTTTGATCCCTTCCTGTGAGACCAGTATTAGTTTCCGATACACCTCTGCAGGTTCTATGTATTCCTTGGACCATCACATTGACGATGAAACACAGAAATCGCATCGGAATTTAATACAAAAGGCACAATGCCGCATTAAGTACAAGAATAGAGACTCATCTTAGAGGCGGTGCTTTGAGCTTTCCCTGTGAGACCAGTATTAGTTTCCGATAAACCACTACTGGTTCAATTTATTCCTTGACCTTCACATTGACGATGAAACACAGAAATCGCATCGGAATTAAATACAGAAGGCACAATACCGCCTTACGTACAAGAATAGAGACTCTTCTTACAGTCGGTGCCTTGAGCTTTCCCTGTGAGACCAGTATTAGTTTCCGATACACCACTGCAGGTTCAATGTATTCCTTGGACATACACATTGACGATGATACACAGAAAACGCATCGGAATTAAATACAAAAGCCACAATGCCGCCTTTAGTACAAGAATAGAGACTCATCTTACAGTCGTTATTTTGAGCGTTCCCTGTAAGACCAGTATTAGTTTCCGATACACCACTGCAGGTTCAATGTATTCCTTGGACGTACACGTTGGTGATGAAAACCTGAAATTAGATCGGAATTAAATACAAAAGGCACAATGCCGCCTTAACTGCAAGAAGAGTGAGACTTCTTAGAGTCTGTGCTTTGATCCTTTCCTGTGACACCAGTATTGGTTTCCGATACACCACTGCAGGTTCAATGTATTCCTTGGACCTTCGCATTGACGATGAAACACAGAAAAAAGCATCGTAATTAAATACAAATGGCACACTGCCGCCTTAAGTGCAAGAAGAGTGAGACTTCTTACAGTCTGTGAATTGATCCTTTCCTGTGAGACCAGTATTAGTTTCCGATACACCACTGCAGGTTCAATGTATTCCTAGGACATACACATTGACGATTAACCACTGAAATTACATTGGAATTAAATACAGATGGCGCAATGCCGCCTTAAGTGCAGGAAGCGTGAGACTTCTTCGACTCTGTGCTTTGATCTTATCCTGTAAGACCAGTATTAGTTTCCGATACACCACTGCAGGTTCAATGTGTTCCTTGGACCTCACATTGACGATGAAACACATATATCACATCGGAATTAAATACAAAAGGCACAATGCCGCTTTAAGCACAACAATAGGGACTCTTCTTACAGTCGGTGCTTTGAGCGTTCCCTGTGAGACCAGTATTAGTTTCCGATACACCACTGCAGGTTCAATGTGTCCCTTGGACCTCACATTGACGATGAAACACATATATCACATCAGAATTAAATACAAAAGGCACAATGCCGCCTTAAGTACAACAATAGGGACTCTTCTTACAGTCGGTGCTTTGAGCGTTCCCTGTGAGAGCAGTATTAGCTTCCGATACACCACTGCTGGTTCAATGTATTCCTTGGACATACACATTGGCGATGAAACACTGAAATTACAACGGAATTAAATTCAAAAGCCACAATGCCGCCTTAAGTGCAAGAAGAGTGAGACTTCTTAGAGTCTGTCTTTTGGTCCTTTCCCGTGAAACCAGTATTAGTGTCTGATACACCACTGCAGTTTCTATGTATTCCTTGGACATACACATTGACGATGAACCACTGAAATTACATTGGAATTAAATACAGATGGCGCAATGCCGCCTTAAGTGCAGGAAGAGTGAGACTTCTTCGAGTCTGTGCTTTGATCTTTTCCTGTGAGACCAGTATTAGTTTCCGATACTCCACTGCAGATTCAATGTGTTCCTTGGACCTCACATTGACGATGAAACACATATATCACATCGGAATTACATACAAAAGGCACAATGCCGCTTTAAGTACAACAATAGAGACTCTTCTTACAGTCGAAGCTTTGAACGTTCCCTGAGTGACCAGTATTAGTTTCCGATACACCACTGCTGGTTCAATGAATTCCTTGGACCTTCAGATTGACGATGATACATAGAAATAGCATCGGAATTAAATACAAAAGGCACAATGCCGCCTTAAGTACAAGAATAGAGACTCTTCTTACAGTCGGTGCTTTGAGCATTCCCTGTGAGACCAGTATTAGTTTCTGATACACCACTGCTGGTTCAATGTATTCCTTGGACATACAAATTGACGATGAAACACAGAAATCGCATCGGAATTAAGTACAAAAGGCACAATGCCACCTGAAGTACAAGAATAGAGTCTCTTCTTACAGTCGGTGCTTTGAGCATTCCCTGTGAGACCAGTATTAGTTTCAGATACACCTCTGCAGGTTCAATGTATTCCTTGGACATACACATTGACGATGAAACACCGAAATCGCATCGGGATTAAATACAGAAGGCACAATACCGCCTTAAGTACAAGAATAGAGACTCTTCTTACAGTCGGTGCTTTGAGCATTCCCTGTGAGACCAGTATTAGATTCCGATACACCACTGCAGGTTCAATGTATTCCTTGGACATACACATTGACGATGATACACAGAAATCGCATCGGAATTAAATACAAAAGGCACAATGCCGCCTTTGGTACAAGAATAGAGAGTGTTCTTACAGTCGGTGATTTGAGCATTCCCTGTGAGACCAGTATTAGACTCCGATACACCACTGAAAGGTTCAATGTATTCCTTGGACACACACATTGACGATGAAACACAGAAATAGCATCGGAATTAAATACCAAAGGCACAATGCCGCTTAAGTACAAGAATAGAGACTCTTCTTACAGTCGGTGTTTTGAGCATTCCCTGTGAGACCTGTATTAGTTTCCGATACACCTCTGCAGGTTCAATGTATTCCTTGGACATACACATTGACGATGAAACACTGAAATCGCATCGGAATAAAATACAGAAGGCACAATACCGCCATACGTACAAGAATACAGACTCTTCTTACAGTCGGTGCTTTGAGCATTCCCTGTGAGACCAGTATTAGTTTCCGATACACCACTGCAGGTTCAATGTATTCCTTGGACATACACATTGACGATGATACACAGAAATCGCATCGGAATTAAATACAAAAGGCACAATGCCGCCTTTAGTACAAGAATAAAGTCTCATATTACAGTCGGTGCTTTGAGAATTCCCTGTGAGACCAGTATTAGTTTTCGATACATCACTGCAGGTTCAATGTATTCCTTGGACATACACATTGACGATGAAACACAGAAATCGCATCGGAATACAAAAGGCACAATGCCGCCTTAAGTACAAGAATAGAGACTCTCCTTACAGTCGGTGTTTTGAGCATTCTCTGTGAGACCAGTATTAGTTTCCGATACACCACTGCAGGTTCAATGTATTCCTTGGACATACACATTGACGATGAAACACAGAAATCGCATCGGAATTAAATACAAAAATCACAATGCCGCCTTAAGTACAAGAATAGAGACTCTCCTTACAGTCGGTGTTTTGAGCATTCTCTGTGAGCCCAGTATTAGTTTCCGATACACCACTGCAGGTTCAATGTATTCCTTGGACGTCCACGTTGGTGATGAAAAACTGAAATTACATCGGAATTAAATACAAAAGGCACAATGCCGCCTTAACTGCAAGATGAGTGACACTTCTTAGAGTCTGTGCTTTGATCCTTTCCTGTGAGACCAGTATTAGGTTCCGATACACCACTGCAGGATCAATGTATTCCTTGGACCTTCACATTGACGATGAACCACAGAAATCGCATCGTAATTAAATACAAATGGCACAATGCCGCCTTAAGTGCAAGAAGAGTGAGACTTCTTACTGTCTGTGATTTGATCCTTTCCTGTGAAACCAGTATTAGTTTCCGATACACCACTGTAGGTTCAATGTATTCCTTGGACATTCACATTGACGATGAAACACAGATATCGCAACGGAATTAAATACAAAAGGCACAATGCGGCCTTAAGTGCAAAAAGAGTGTGACTTCTTAGAGTCTGTGCTTTGATCCTTTCCTGTGAGACCAGTATTAGTTTCCGATACACCAATGCAGGTTCAATGTATTCCTTGGACCATCACATTGACGATGAAACACAGAAATCGCGTCGGAATTTAATACACAAGGCACAATGCCGCATTAAGTACAAGAATGGAGACTCTTCTTACAGGCGGTGCTTTGAGCTTTCCCTGTGGGACCAGTATTAGTTTCCGATACACCACTGCTGGTTCAATGTATTCCTTGACCTTCACATTGACGATGAAACACAGAAATCGCATCGGATTTAAATACAGAAGGCACAATGCCGCCTTAAGAACAAGAATTGAGACTCTTCTTAGAGTCGGTGCTTTGAGCATTCCCTGTGAGACCAGTATTAGTTTCCGATACCCCACTGCAGGTTCAATGTATTCCTAGGACATACACATTGACGATGAACCACTGAAATTGCATTCGAATTAAATACAAAAGGCGCAATGCCGCCTTAAGTGGAGGAAGAGTGAGACTTCTTACAGTCTGTGCTTTGATCTTTTCCTGGGAGACCAGTATTAGTTTCCGATACCCCACTGCAGGTTCAATGTATTCCTAGGACATACACATTGACGATGAAACACTGAAATTACATCGGAATTAAATTCAAAAGCCACAATGCCGCCTTAAGTGCAAGTAGAGTGAGACTTCTTAGAGTCTGTCTTTTGGTCCTTTCCTGTGAAACCAGTATTAGTGTCCGATACACCACTGCAGGTTCAATGTATTCCTTGGACATACACATTGACGATGAAACACTAAAATTATATCGAAATTAAATACAAAAGGCACAATTCCGTCTTAAGTGCAAGAAGAGTGAGACTTCTTAGAGTCTGTGTTTTGATCCTTTCCTGTGAGACCAGTATTAGTTTCCGATACACGACTGCAGGTTCAATGTATTCCTTGGACCATCACATTGATGATGAAACACAGAAATCGCATCGGAATTAAATACAGAAGGCACAATACCGCCTTACGTACAAGAATAGAGACTCTTCTTACAGTCGGTGCCTTGAGCATTCCCTGTGAGACCAGTATTAGTTTCCGATACACCACTGCAGGTTCAATGTATTCCTTGGACATACCCATTGACGATGATACACAGATATCGCATCGGAATTAAATACAAAAGCTACAATGCCGCCTTTAGTACAAGAATAGAGACTCATCTTACAGTCGGTACTTTGAGCGTTCCCTGTGAGACCAGTATTAGTTTCCGATTCACCACTGCAGGGTTAATGTATTCCTTGGACGTACACGTTGGTGATGATATCCTGAAATTAGATCGGAATTAAATACAAAAGGCACAATGCCGCCTTAACTGCAAGAAGAGTGAGACTTCTTTGAGTCTGTGCTTTGATCCTTTCCTGTGAGACCAGTATTGGTTTCCGATACACCACTGCAGGTTCAATGTATTCCTTGGACCTTCACATTGACGATGAAACACAGAAATCGCATCGTAATTAAATACATATGGCACAATGCCGCCTTAAGTGCAAGAAGAGTGAGACTTCTTACAGTCTGTGCTTTGATCCTTTCCTGTGAGACCAGTATTAGTTTCCGATACACCACTGCAGGTTCAATGTATTCCTTGGACATTCACATTGACGATGAAACACAGATATCGCAAACGGAATTAAATACAAATGGCACAATGCCGCCTTAAGTGCAAGAAGAGTGTGACTTCTTAGGGTCTGTGCTTTGATCCTTTCCTGTGAGACCAGTATTAATTTCCGATACACCACTGCAGGTTCAATGTATTTCTTGGACCATCACATTGACAATGAAACACAGAAATCGCATCGGAATTAAATACAAAAGGCACAATGCCGCATAAAGTGCAAGAATAGAGACTCTTCTTACAGGCGGTGCTTTGAGCTTTCCCTGTGAGACCAGTATTAGTTTCCGATACACCACTGCAGGTTCAATGTATTCCTTGGACTTTCACATTCACGATGAAACACGGAAATCGCATCGGAATTAAATACAAAAGCTACAATGCCGCCTTTAGTACAAGAATAGAGACTCATCTTACAGTCGGTACTTTGAGCATTCCCTGTGAGACCAGTATTAGTTTCCGATACACCAGTGCTGGTTCCATGTATTCCTTGGACATACACGTTGACGATGAAACACAGAAATCGCATCGGAATTATGTACAAAAGGCACAATGCCACCTGAAGTACAAGAATAGAGTCTCTTCTTACAGTCGGTGCTTTGAGCATTCCCTGTGAGACCAGTATTAGTTTCCGATACACCTCTGCAGGTTCAATGTATTCCTTGGACATACACATTGACGATGAAACACCGAAATCGCATCGGAATTAAATACAGAAGGCACAATACCGCCTTAAGTACAAGAATAGAGACTCTTCTTACAGTGGGTGCTTTGAGCATTCCCTGTGAGACCAGTATTAGTTTCCGATACACCACTGCAGGTTCAATGTATTCCATCGACATACACATTGACGATGATACACCGAAATCGCATCGGAATTAAATACAGAAGGCACAATGCCGCATTTAGTACAAGAATAGAGAGTGTTCTTACAGTCGGTGATTTGAGCATTCCCAGTGAGACCAGTATTAGACTCCGATACACCACTGCAGGTTCAATGTATTCCTTGGACATACACATTGACGATGAAACACAGAAATCGCATCGGAATTAAATAAAAAAGGCTTATTGCAACTTTAAGTGCAAGAACAGTGAGACGTCTTACAGTCTGTGTTTTGATACTTTCCTGTGAGACCAGTATTAGTTTCCGATACACCACTGCTGGTTCAATGTATTCCTTGGACATACACATTGACGATGAAACACTCAAATTACATCGGAGTTAAATACAAAAGCCACAATGCCGTCTTAAGTGCAAGAAAAGTGAGACTTCTTCGAGTCTGTCTTTTGGTCCTTTCCTGTGAGACCAGTATTAGTTTCCGATACACCACTGCAGGTTCAATGTATTCCTTGGACCATCACATTGACGATGGAACACAGGAATCGCTTCGGAATGAAATACAAAATGCACAATGCCGCATTAAGTACAAGAATAGAGACTGTTCTTACAGGCGGTGCTTTGAGCTTTCCCTGTCAGACCAGTATTAGTTTCCGATACACCACTGCTGATTCAATGTATTCCTTGACCTTCACATTGACGATGAAACACAGAAATCGCATCGGAATTAAATACATAAGGCACAATGCCGCCTTAAGTACAAGAATAGAGACTCTTCTTAGAGTCGGTGCTTTGAGCATTCCCTGTGAGACCAGTATTAGTTTCCGATACACCACTGCAGGTTCAATGTATTACTAGGACATACACATTGACGATGAACCACTGAAATTACATTGGAATTAAATACAAAAGGCGCAATGTCGCCTTAAGTGCAGGAAGGGTGAGACTTCTTCGAGTCTGTGCTATGATCTTTTCCTGTGAGACCAGTATTAGTTTCCGATAAACCACTGCAGGTTCAATGTGTTCCTTGGACATACACATTGACGATGAAACACTCAAATTACATCGGAATTAAATACAAAAGCCACAATGCCGCCTTAAGTGCAAGAAAAGTGAGACTTCTTCGAGTCTATCTTTTGGTCCTTTCCTGTGAGACCAGTATTAGTTTCCGATACACCACTGCAGGTTCTATGTATTCCTTGGACATACACATTGACGATGAAACACTGAAATTACATCGAAATTAAATACAAAAGGCACAATGCCGACTTACGTTCAAGAAGAGTGAGACTTCTTAGAGTCAGTGTTTTTATCCTTTCCTGTGAGACCAGTATTAGTTTCCGATACACCACAGCAGGTTCAATGTATTCCTTGGACCTTCACATTGTCGATGAAACACAGAAATCGCATGGTAATTAAATACAAAAGACACAATGCCGCCTTAAGTGCAAGAAGAGTGAGACTTCTTAGGGTCTGTGCTTTGATCCTTTCCTGTGAGACCAGTATTAGTTTCCGATACTCCACTGCAGGTTCAATGTATTCCTTGGACATTCACATTGACGATGAAACACAGATATCGCAACGGAATTAAATACAAAAGGCACAATGCCGCCTTAAGTGCAAGAAGAGTGTGACTACTTAGAGTCTGTGTTTGATCCTTTCCTGTGAGACCAGTATTAGTTTCCGATACACCACTGCAGGTTCAATGTATTCCTTGGACCTTCACATTGACGATGAAACACAGAAATGGCATCGGAATTAAATACAAAAGGCACAATGCCGCATTAAGTACAAGAATAGAGACTCTTCTTAGAGTCGGTGCTTTGAGCATTCCCTGTGAGACCAGTATTAGTTTCCGATACACCACTGCAGGTTAAATGTATTCCTTGGACCTTCCCATTGACGATGAAACACAGAGATCGCATCGGAATTAAATACAAAAGGCACAATGCCGCCTTAAGTACAAGAATAGAGACTCTTCTTAGAGTCGGTGCTTTGAGCATTCCCTGTGAGACCAGTATTAGTTTCCGATACACCACTGCAGGTTCAATGTATTCCTAGGAGATACACATTGACGATGAACCACTGAAATTACATTGGAATTAATTACAAAAGGCGCAATGCCGCCTTAAGTACAAGAATAGCGACTCTTCTTACAGTCGGTGCTTTGAGCATTCCCTGTGAGACCAGTATTAGTTTCCGATACACATCTACAAGTTCAATGTATTCCTCGGACATACACATTGACGATGAAACACTGAAATCGCATCGGAAATAAATACAAAAGGCACAATGCCGCCTTAACTGCAAGAAGAGTGAGACTTCTTGGAGTCTGTCCTTTGATCCTTTCCTGTGAGACCAGTATTAGATTGCGATACACCACTGCAGGTTCAATGTATTCCTTGGACATACACATTGTCGATCAAACAATAAAGTTACATCGAAAATATATACAAAAGGCACAATGCCGACATAAGTGCAAGAGGAGTGAGACTTCTTAGAGTCTGTGCTTTGATCCTCTCCTGTGAGACCAGTATTAGTTTCCGATAGACCACTACAGGTTCAGTGTATTACTTGGACCTTCACATTGACGATGAAACACAGAAACCGCATCGGAATTAAATACAAAGGACACAATGCCGCCTTAAGAACAAGAATACAGACTCTTCTTACAGTCGGTGCTTTGAGCATTCCCTGTGAGTCCAGTATTAGTTTCCGATACACCTCTGCAGGATCAATGTATTCCTCGGACATACACAATGACGATGAAACACTGAAATCGCATCGGAATTAAATACAAAAGGAACAATACCGCCTTAAGTACAAGAATAGTGACTCTTCTTACAGTCGGTGCTTTGAGCATTCCCTTTGAGACCAGTATAAGTTTCCGATACCCCACTGCAGGTTCAATGTATTTCTTGGACATACACATTGACGATGAAACACAGAAATCGCATCGGAATTAAATACAAAAGGCACGATGCCGCCTTATGTACAAGAATAGAGACTCTTCTTACGGTCGGTGCTTTGAGCATTCCCTGTGTGACCAGTATTAGTTTCCGATACACCACTGCAGGTTAAATGTATTCCTTGGAAATTCAGATTGACGATGATACACAGAAATCGCATCGGAATGAAATACAAAATGCACGATGCAGCCTTAAGTACAAGAATAGATACGATTCTTACAGTCGGTGCTTTGATCATTCCTTGTGAGACCAGTATTAGTTTCCGATACACCACTGCAGGTTAAATGTATTCCTTGGACATACACATTGACGATGAAACACAGAAATCGCATCGGAATTAAATACAAAAGGCACAATGCCGCCTTTCGTACAAGAATAGAGACTCTTCTTACAGTCAGTTCTTTGAGCACTCCCTGTGAGAACAGTATTAGTTTCCGATACACCTCTGCAGGTTCAATGTATTCCTCGGACATACACATTGACGATGAAACACTGAAATCGCATCGGAAATAAATACAAAAGGCACAATACCGCCTTAAGTACAAGAATAGAGACTCTTCTTACAGTCGGTGCTTTGGCATTTCCTGTGAGACCAGTATTAGTTTCCGATACACCACTGCAGGTTCAATGTATTCCTTGGACATACACATTGACGATGATACACAGAAATCGCATCGGAATTAAATACATAAGGCACAATGCCGCCTTAAGTACAAGAATAGAGACTCTTCTTAGAGTCAGTGCTTTGAGCATTCCCTGTGAGACCAGTATTAGTTTCCGATACACCAATGCAGGTTCAATGTTGTCCTAGGACATACACATTGACGATGAACCACTGAAATTACATTGGAATTAAATACAAAAGGCGCAATGTCGCCTTAAGTGCAGGAAGGGTGAGACTTCTTCGAGTCTGTGCTATGATCTCTTCCTGTGAGACCAGTATTAGTTTCCGATAAACCACAGCAGGTTCAATGTGTTCCTTGGACCTCACATTGACGATGAAACACATATATCACATCGGAATTAAATACAAAAGGCACAATGCCGCTTTAAGTACAACAATAGAGACTCTTCTTACAGTCGGTGCTTTGAGCGTTCCCTGTGAGACCAGTATGAGTTTCCGATACACCACTGCTGGTTCAATGTATTCCTTGGACATACACATTGACGATGAAACACTCAAATTACATCGGAATTAAATACAAAAGCCACAATGCCGCCTTAAGTGCAAGGAAAGTGAGACTTCTTCGAGTCTGTCTTTTGGTGCTTTCCTGTGAGACCAGTATTAGTTTCCGATACACCACTGCAGGTTCAATGTATTCCTTGGACATACACATTGACGATGATACACAGAAATCGCATCGGAATTAAATACAAAAGGCACAATGCCGCATTAAGTACAAGAATAGAGACTCTTCTTAGAGTCGGTGCTTTGAGCATTCCCTGTGAGACCAGTATTAGTTTCCGATACACCACTGCAGGTTCAATGTATTCCTAGGACATACACATTGACGATGAACCACTGAAATTACATTGGAATTAATTACAAAAGGCGCAATGCCGCCTTAAGTACAAGAATAGCGACTCTTCTTACAGTCGGTGCTTTGAGCATTCCCTGTGAGACCAGTATTAGTTTCCGATACACCTCTGCAGGTTCAATGTATTCCTTGGACATACACATTGACGATGAAACACAGATATCACATCGGAATTAAATACAAAAGGCACAATGCTGCTTTAAGTACAAGAATAGAGACTCTTCTTACAGTCGGTGCTTTGAGCGTTCCCTGCGAGATCAGTATTACTTTTCGATACACCTCTACAAGTTCAATGTATTCCTCGGACATACACATTGACGATGAAACACGGAAATCGCATCGGAAATAAATACAAACGGCACAATGCCGCCTTAACTGCAAGAAGAGTGAGACTTCTTGGAGTCTGTCCTTTGATCCTTTCCTGTGAGACCAGTATTAGATTCCGATACACCACTGCAGGTTCAATGTATTCCTTGGACATACACATTGTCGATCAAACAATAAAGTTACATCGAAAATATATACAAAAGGCACAATGCCGACTTAAGTGCAAGAGAAGTGAGACTTCTTAGAGTCTGTGCTTTGATCCTCTCCTGTGAGACCAGTATTAGTTTCCGATAGACCACTACAGGTTCAATGTATTCCTAGGACCTTCACATTGACGATGAAACACAGAAACCGCATCGGAATTAAATACAAAAGACACAATGCCGCCTTAAGAACAATAATAGAGACTCTTCTTACAGTCGGTGTTTTGAGCATTCCCTGTGAGTCCAGTATTGGTTTCCGATACACCTCTGCAGGTTCAATGTATTCCTCGGACATACACAATGACGATGAAACACTGAAATCGCATCGGAATTAAATACAAAAGGAACAATACCGCCTTAAGTATAAGAATAGTGACTCTTCTTACAGTCGGTGCTTTGAGCATTCCCTTTGAGACCAGTATAAGTTTCCGATACCCCACTGCAGGTTCAATGTATTTCTTGGACATACATATTGACGATGAAACACAGAAATCGCATCGGAATTAAATACAAAAGGCACGATGCCGCCTTATGTACAAGAATTGAGACTCTTCTTACGGTCGGTGCTTTGAGCATTCCCTGTGTGACCAGTATTAGTTTCCGATTCACCACTGCAGGTTAAATGTATTCCTTGGACATTCAGATTGACGATGATACACAGAAATCGCATCGGAATTAAATACAAAATGCACGATGCAGCCTTAAGTACAAGAATAGATACGATTCTTACAGTCGGTGCTTTGATCATTCCTTGTGAGACCAGTATTAGTTTCCGATACACCACTGCAGGTTAAATGTATTCCTTGGACATACACATTGACGATGAATCACAGAATTCGAATCGGAATTAAATACAAAAGGCACAGTGCCGCCTTTCGTACAAGAATAGAGACTCTTCTTACAGTCAGTTATTTGAGCATTCCCTGTGAGGCCAGTATTAGTTTCCGATACACCTCTGCAGGTTTAATGTATTCCTCGGACATACACATTGACGATGAAACACTGAAATCGCATCGGAAATAAGTACAAAAGGCACAATACCGCCTTAAGTACAAGAATAGAGACTCTTCTTACAGTCGGTGCTTTGGCATTTCCTGTGAGACCAGTATTAGTTTCCGATACAGCGCTGCAGGTTCAATGTATTGCTTGGACATACACATTGACGATGATACACAGAAATCGCATCGCAATTTAATACAAAAGGCACAATGCAGCCTTAAGTACAAGAATAGAGACTCTTCTTACAGTCGGTGCTTTGAGCATTACCTGTGAGACCAGTATTAGTTTCCGATGCACCACTGCAGGTTCAATGTTTCCTTGGACATACACATTGACGATGAAACACAGAAATCGCATCGGAATTAAATACAAAAGGCACAATGCCGCCTTTAGTACAAGAATAAAGTCTCATATTACAGTCGGTGCTTTGAGAATTCCCTGTGAGACCAGTATTAGTTTTCGATACACCACTGCAGTTTTCAATGTATTCCTTGGACTTACACATTGACGATGAAACACAGAAATCGCATCGGAATACAAAAGGCACAATGCCGCTTAAGTACAAGAATAGAGACTCTCCTTACAGTCGGTGTTTTGAGCATTCTCTGTGAGACCAGTATTAGTTTCCGATACACCACTGCAGGTTCAATGTATTCCTTGGACATACACATTGAAGATGAAACACAGAAATCGCATCGGAATTAAATACAAAAATCACAATGCCGCCTTAAGTACAAGAATAGAGACTCTCCTTACAGTCGGTGTTTTGAGCATTCTCTGTGAGCCCAGTATTAGTTTCCGATACACCACTGCAGTTTCAATGTATTCCGTGGACCTCACATTGACGATGAAACACATATATCACATCGGAATTAAATACAAAAGGCACAATGCCGCTTTAAGTACAACAATAGAGACTCTTCTTCCAGTCGGTGCTTTGAGCGTTCCCAGTGAGACCAGTATTATTTTCCGATACACCACTGCTAGTTCAATGTATTCCTTGGACATACACATTGACGATGAAACACTCAATTTACATCGGAATCAAATACAAAAGCCACAATGCCGCCTTAAGTGCAAGAAGAATGAGACTTCTTAGAGTCTGTCTTTTGGTCCTTTCCTGTGAGACCAGTATTAGTTTCCGATACACCACTGCAGGTTCAATGTGTTCCTCGGACATACACATTGACGATGAAACACTGAAATTACATCGAAATTAAATACAAAAGGCACAATGCCGACTTAATTTCAAGAAGAGTGAGACTTCTTAGAGTCTGTGTATTGATCCTTTCCTGTGAGACCAGTATTAGTTTCCGATACACCACAGCAGGTTCAATGTATTCCTTAGACCTTCACATTGACGATGAAACACAGAAATCGCATGGGAATTAAATACAAAAGACACAATGCCGCCTTAAGTGCAAGAAGAGGGAGACTTCTTAGAGTCTGTGCTTTGATCCTTTCTTGTGAGACCAGTATTAGTTTCCGATACACCACTGCAGGTTCAATGTATTCCTTGGACCTTCACTTGGACGTTGAAACACAGAAATGGCATCGGAATTAAATACAAAAGGCACAATGCCACATTAAGTACAAGAATAGAGACTCTTCTTACAGGCGGTGTTTTGAGCTCTCCCTGTGAGACCAGTATTAGTTTCCGATACACCACTGCAGGTTCAATGTATTCCTAGGACATACACATTGACGATGAACTACTGAAATTACATTGGAATTAAATACAAAAGGCGCAATGCCGCCTTAAGTACAAGAAACGCGACTCTTCTTACAGTCGGTGATCTGAGCATTCCCTGTGAGACCAGTATTAGTTTCCGATACACCTCTGCAGGTTCAATGTATTCCTCCGACATACATATTGACGATGAAACACTGAAATCGCATCGGAATTAAATACAAAAGGCACAATGCCGCATTAAGTACAAGAATAGCGACTCTTCTTACAGGCGGTGGTTTGAGCTCTCCCTGTGATACCAGTATTAGTTTCCGATACACCACTGCAGGTTCAATGTATTCCTTGGACATACACATTGACGACGAAACACAGAAATCGCATCGGAATTAAATACAAAAGGCACAATGCCGCCTTAAGTACAAGAATAGAGACTCTTCTTACAGTCGGTGATTTGAGCATTCCCTGTGAAACCAGTATTAGTTTCCGATACACCACTGCAGGTTCAATGTATTCCTCGGAACTTCACATTGACGATGATACATAGAAATCGCATCGGAATTAAATACAAAAGGCACAATGCCGCCTTAAGTACAAGAACAGAGACTCTTTTTACATTCGGTGTTTTGAGCATTCCCTGTGAGACCAGTATTGGTTTCCGATGCACCACTGCAGGTTCAATGTATTCCTTTGACATACACATTGACGATGAAACACAGAAGTCGCATCGGAATTAAACACAAAAGGCACAATGCCGCCTTAAGTACAAGAATAGAGACTCTTCTTACAGTCGGTGCTTTGGGCATTCCCTGTGAGACCAGTATTAGTTTCCGATACACCACTGCAGGTTCAATGTATTCCTTGGACATACACATTGACGATGAATCACAGAAATCGCATCGGAATTAAATAAAAAAGGCTCATTGCAACTTTAAGTGCAAGAAGAGTCAGACGTCTTAGAGTCTGTGCTTTGATCCTTTCCTGTGACACCAGTATTAGTTTCCGATACACCACTCCAGGTTCAATGTATTCCTTGGACCTTCACATTGACGATGAAACACAGAAATAGCATCGGAATTAAATACAAAAGGTTCAATGCAACCTTAAGTGCAAGAAGAGTGAGACGTCTTAGAGTCTGTGCTTTGATCCTTTCCTGTGAGACCAGTATTAGTTTCCGATACACCACTGCAGGTTCAATGTATTCCTTGGACATACACATTGACGATGAAACACAGAAATCGCATCGGAATTAAATACAAAATGCACAATGCCGCCTAAAGTGCAAGAATAGAGACTCTTCTTACAGTCGGTGTTTTGCGCATTCCCTGTGAGACCAGTATTAGTTTCCGATACACCACTGCTGCTTCAATGTATTCCTTGGACAGACACATTGACGATGAAACACAGAAATCGCGTCGGAATTAAATGCAAAAGGCATAATGACGCCTTAAGTGCAAGAAGAGTGAGACTAATTAGAGTCTGTCTTTTGGTCCTTTCCTGTGAGACCAGTATTAGTTTCCGATACACCACTGCAGGTTCAATGTATTCCTTGGACATACACATTGACGAAGATACACTGAAATTACATCAAAATTAAATACAAAAGTCACAATGCCGACTTAAGTTCAAGAAGGGTGAGACTTCTTAGGGTCTGTGTTTTGATCCTTTCCTGTGAGACCAGTATTAGTTTCCGATACACCACAGCAGGTTGAATGTATTCCTTGGACCTTCACATTGGCGATGTAACACAGAAATCGCATGGGAATTAAATACAAAAGACACAATGCCGCCTTAAGTGCAAGAAGAGTGAGACTTCTTAGAGTCTGTGCTTTGATCCTTTCCTGTGAGATAGTATTAATTTCCGATACACCACTGCAGGTTCAATGTATTCCTTGGACATTCACATTGACGATGAAACACAGATATCGCAACGGAATTAAATACAAAAGGCAGAATGCCGCCTTAAGTTCAAGAAAAGAGACTCTTCTTACAGTCTTGCTTTGATCCTTTCCTGTGAGACCAGGATTAGTTTCCGATAGCCCACTGCAGGTTCAATATATTCCTTGGACCATCACATTGACGATGAAACACAGAAATGGCATCGGAATTAAATACAAAAGGCACAATGCCGCATTAAGTACAAGAATAGAGACTCTTCTTACAGGCGGTGCTTTGAGCTTTCCCTGTGAGACCAGTATTAGTTTCCGATACACCACTGCAGGTTCAATGTATTCCTTGGACCTTCACATTGACGATGAAACACAGATATCGCATCGGAATAAAATACAAAAGGCACAATTCCGCCTTAAGTACAAGAATAGAGGCTCTTCTTAGAGTCGGTGCTTTGAGCATTCCCTGTGAGACCAGTATTAGTTTCCGATACACCACTGCAGGTTCAATGTATACCTAGGAAATACACATTGACGATGAACCACTGAAATTACATTGGAATTAAATACAAAAGGCGCAATGCCGCCTTAAGTACAAGAATAGCGACTCTTCTTACAGTCGGTGTCTTGAGCGTTCCCTGCGAGATCAGTATTAGTTTCCGATACACCACTGCTGGTTCAATGTATTCCTTGGACATACACATTGACAATAAAGCACTGAAATTACATCGGAATTAAATACAAAAGCCACAATGCCGCCTTAAGTGCAAGAAGAGTTAGACTTCTTAGAGTCTGTCCTTTGATCCTTTCCTGTGAGACCAGTATTAGATTCCGATACACCACTGCAGGTTCAATGTATTCCTTGGACATACACATTGACGATGAAACACAGAAATCGCATCGGAATTAAATACAAAAGGCACAATGCCGCCTTAATTACAAGAATAGCGACTCTTCTTACAGTCGGTGCTTTGAGCATTCCCTGTGAGACCAGTATTAGTTTCCGATACACCTCTGCAGGTTCAATGTATTCCTCGGACATACACATTGACGATGGAACACTGAAATCGCATCGGAATAAATACAAAAGGCTCAATGCCGCCTTAACTGCAAGAAGAGTGAGACTTCTTAGAGTCTGTGCTTGATCCTTTCCTGTGCGACCAGTATTAGTTTCCGATAGACCACTACAGGTTCAATGTATTCCTTGGACCTTCACATTAACGATAAAACACAGAAACCGCATCGGAATTAAATACAAAAGACACAATGCCGCCTTAAGTACAAGAATAGAGACTCTTCTTACAGTCGGTGTTTTGAGCATTCCCTGTAAGACCAGTATTAGTTTCCGATACACCTCTGCAGGTTCAATGTATTCCTCGGACATACACATTGACGATGAAACACTGATATCGCATCGGAATCAAATACAAAAGGATCAATACCGCCTTAAGTACAAGAATAGTGACTCTTCTTACAGTCGGTGATTTGAGCATTCCCTGTGAGACCAGTATAAGTTTCCGATACCCCACTGCAGGTTCAACGTATTCCTTGGCCATACACATTGACGATGAAACACAGAAATCGCATCGGAATTAAATACAAAAGGCACGATGCCGCCTTATGTACAAGAATAGAGACTCTTCTTACGGTCGGTGCTTTGAGCACTCCCTGTGTGACCAGTATTAGTTTCCGATACACCACTGCAGGTTCAATGTATTCCTTGGACATACACATTGACGATGATACACAGAAATCGCATCGGAATTAAATACAAAAGGCACAATGCCGCCTGAGTACAAGAATAGAGACTCTTCTTACAGTCGGTGCTTTGAGCATTCCCTGTGAGAATAGTATTAGTTTCCGATAGACCACTGCAGGTTCAATGTATTCCTTGGACATACACATTGACGACGAAACACAGAAATCGCATCGGAATTAAATACAAAGGGCACAATGCCGCCTTAAGTACAAGAATAGAGACTCTTCTTACAGTCGGTGCTTTGAGCATTCCCTGTGAAACCAGTATTAGTTTCCGATACACCACTGAATGTTCAATGTATTCCTTGGAACTTCACATTGACGATGATACATAGAAATCGCATCGTAATTAAATGCAAAATGCACAATGCCGCCTTATGTACAAGAACAGAGACACTTCTTACAGTCGGAGTTTTGAGCATTCCCTGTGAGACCAGTAATGGTTTCCGACGCACTACTGCAGGTTCAATGTATTCCTTGGACATACACATTGACGATGAAACACAGAAATCGCATCGGAATTAAATACAAAAGGCACAAAGCCGCC
The DNA here is from genome assembly GCF_023864345.2 of Schistocerca serialis cubense. Classification (NCBI taxonomy): domain Eukaryota; kingdom Metazoa; phylum Arthropoda; class Insecta; order Orthoptera; family Acrididae; genus Schistocerca; species Schistocerca serialis. The sequence continues at coordinate 1,069,895,424 of NC_064640.1, forward strand.
TTAAGTACAAGAATAGAGACTCTTCTTACAGTCGGTGCTTTGGGCATTCCCTGTGAGACCAGTATTAGTTTCCGATACACCACTGCAGTTTCAATGTATTCCTTGGACATACACATTGACGATGAATCACAGAAATCGCATCGGAATTAAATAAAAAAGGCTCATTGCAACTTTAAGTGCAAGAAGAGTCAGACGTCTTAGAGTCTGTGCTTTGATCCTTTCCTGTGACACCAGTATTAGTTTCCGATACACCACTTCAGGTTCAATGTATTCCTTGGACCTTCACATTGACGATGAAACACAGAAATAGCATCGGAATAAATACAAAAGGCTCAATGCAACCTTAAGTGCAAGAAGAGTGAGACGTCTTAGAGTCTGTGCTTTGATCCTTTCCTGTGAGACCAGTATTAGTTTCCGATACACCACTGCAGGTTCAATGTATTCCTTGGACATACACATTGACGATGAAACACAGAAATCGCATCGGAATTAAATACAAAATGCACAATGCCGCCTTAAGTGCAAGAATACAGACTCTTCTAACAGTCGGTGTTTTGCGCATTCCCTGTGAGACCAGTATTAGTTTCCGATACACCACTGCTGGTTCAATGTATTCCTTGGTCAGACACATTGACGATGAAACACAGAAATCGCATCGGAATTAAATGCAAAAGGCACAATGACGCCTTATGTGCAAGAAGAGTGAGACTACTTAGAGTCTGTGCTTTGATCCTTTCCTGTGAGACCAGTATTAGTTTCCGATACACCACTGCAGGTTCAATGTATTCCTTGGACCTTCACATTGACGATGAAACACAGAAATAGCATCGGAATAAATACAAAAGGCTCAATGAACTTTAAGTGCAAGAAGAGTGAGACGTCTTAGAGTCTGTGCTTTGATCCTTTCCTGTGAGGCCAGTATTAGTTTCCGATACACCACTGCAAGTTCAATGTATTCCTTGGACATACACATTGACGATGAAACACAGAAATCGCATCGGAATTAAATACAAAAGGCACAATGCCGCCTTAAGTGCACGAAGAGTGAGATTTCTTAGAGTGTGTGATATGATCCTTTTCTGTGAGACCAGTATTAGTTTCCGATACACCACTGCACGTTCAATGTATTCCTTGGACCTTCACATGGACGACGAAATACAGAAATCGCATCGGAATTAAATACAAAAGGCAGAATGCCGCCTTAAGTTCAAGAAAAGAGACTCTTCTTACAGTCTGTGCTTTGATCCTTTCCTGTGAGACCAGGATTAGTTTCCGATAGCCCACTGCAGGTTCAATATATTCCTTGGACCTTCACATTGACGATGAAACACAGAAATCGCATCGGAATTAAATACAAAAGGCACAATGCCGCCTTAAGTACAAGAATAGAAACTCTTCTTACAGTCGGTGTTTTGAGCATTCCCTGTGAGACTAGTATTAGTTTCCGATACACCACTGAAGGTTCAATGTATTCCTTGGACCTTCAAATTGACGATGAAACACAGAAATCGCATCGGAATAATATTCAAAAGGCACTATGCCGTCTTAAGTACAGGAACAGAGACTCTTCTTACAGTCGGTGCTTTGAGCATTCCCTGTGAGACCAGTATTAGTTTCCGATACACCTCTGCAGGTTCAATTTATTCCTTGGACAATCACATTGACGATGAAACACAGAAATCGCATCTGAATTAAATACAAAAGGCGCAATGCCGCCTTAAGTACAATAATAGAAACTCTTCTTACAGTCGATGCTTTGAGCATTCCCTGTGAGACCAGTATTAGTTTCCGATACACCACTGCAGGTTCAATGTATTCCTTGGACATACACATTGACGATGAAACACAGAAATCGCATCGGAATTAAATACAAATTGCACAATGCCGCCTAAAGTGCAAGAATAGAGACTCTTCTTACAGTCGGTGTTTTGCGCATTCCCTGTGAGACCAGTATTAGTTTCCGATACACCACTGCTGGTTCAATGTATTCCTTGGACAGACACATTGACGATGAAACACAGAAATCGCATCGGAATTAAATGCAAAAGGCCCAATGACGCCTTAAGTGCAAGAAGAGTGAGACTACTTAGAGTCTGTGCTTTGATCCTCTCCTGTGAGACCAGTATTAGTTTCCGATACACCACTGCAGGTTCAATGTTTTCCTTGGACATACACTTTGACGATGAAACACAGAAATCGCATCGGAATTAAATAAAAAAGGCTTATTGCAACTTTAAGTGCAAGAAGAGTCAGACGTCTTTGAGTCTGTGCATTGATCCTTTCCTGTGACACCAGTATTAGTTTCCGATACACCACTCCAGGTTCAATGTATTACTTGAACCTTCACATTGACGATGAAACACAGAAATCGCGTCGGAATTAAATGCAAAAGGCACAATGACGCCTTAAGTGCAAGAAGACTGAGACTACTTAGAGTCTGTCTTTTGGTCCTTTCCTGTGAGACCAGTATTAGTTTCCGATACACCACTGCAGGTTCAATGTATTCCTTGGACATACACATTGACGATGAAACACTGAAATTACAACGAAATTAAATACAAAAGGCACAATGCCGACTTAAGTTCAAGAAGAGTGAGACTTCTTAGAGTCTGTGTTTTGATCCTTTCCTGTGAGACCAGTATTAGTTTCCGATACACCACAGCAGGTTCAATGTATTCCTTGGACCTTCACATTGACGATGAAACACAGAAATCGCATGGGAATTAAATACAAAAGACACAATGCCGCCTTAAGTGCAAGAAGAGTGAGACTTCTTAGAGTCTGTGCTTTGATCCTTTCCTGTGAGACCAGTATTAGATTACGATACACCGCTGCAGGTTCAATGTTTTCCTTGGACATACACTTTGACGATGAAACACAGAAATCGCATCGGAATTAAATAAAAAAGGCTCATTGCAACTTTAAGTGCAAGAAGAGTCAGACGTCTTTGAGTCTGTGCATTGATCCTTTCCTGTGACACCAGTTTTAGTTTCCGATACACCACTCCTGTTTCAATGTATTCCTTGGACCTTCACATTGACGATGAAACACAGAAATAGCATCGGAATTAAATACAAAAGGCTCAATGCAACCTTAAGTGCAAGAAGAGTGAGACGTCATAGAGTCTGTGCTTTGATCCTTTCCTGTGAGACCTGTATTAGTTTCCGATACACCACTGCAGGTTCAATGTATTCCTTGGACATACACATTGACGGTGAAACACAGAAATCGCATCGGAATTAAATACAAAATGCACAATGCCGCCTTAAGTACAAGAATAGAGACTCTTCTTACAGTCGGTGTTTTGCGCATTCCCTGTGAGACCAGTATTAGTTTCCGATACACCACTGCTGCTTCAATGTATTCCTTGGACAGACACATTGACGATGAAACACAGAAATCGCGTCGGAATTAAATGCAAAAGGCATAATGACGCCTTAAGTGCAAGAAGAGTGAGACTAATTAGAGTCTGTCTTTTGGTCCTTTCCTGTGAGACCAGTATTAGTTTCCGATACACCACTGCAGGTTCAATGTATTCCTTGGACATACACATTGACGAAGATACACTGAAATTACATCAAAATTAAATACAAAAGTCACAATGCCGACTTAAGTTCAAGAAGGGTGAGACTTCTTAGGGTCTGTGTTTTGATCCTTTCCTGTGAGACCAGTATTAGTTTCCGATACACCACAGCAGGTTGAATGTATTCCTTGGACCTTCACATTGGCGATGTAACACAGAAATCGCATGGGAATTAAATACAAAAGACACAATGCCGCCTTAAGTGCAAGAAGAGTGAGACTTCTTAGAGTCTGTGCTTTGATCCTTTCCTGTGAGATAGTATTAATTTCCGATACACCACTGCAGGTTCAATGTATTCCTTGGACATTCACATTGACGATGAAACACAGATATCGCAACGGAATTAAATACAAAAGGCAGAATGCCGCCTTAAGTTCAAGAAAAGAGACTCTTCTTACAGTCTTGCTTTGATCCTTTCCTGTGAGACCAGGATTAGTTTCCGATAGCCCACTGCAGGTTCAATATATTCCTTGGACCATCACATTGACGATGAAACACAGAAATGGCATCGGAATTAAATACAAAAGGCACAATGCCGCATTAAGTACAAGAATAGAGACTCTTCTTACAGGCGGTGCTTTGAGCTTTCCCTGTGAGACCAGTATTAGTTTCCGATACACCACTGCAGGTTCAATGTATTCCTTGGACCTTCACATTGACGATGAAACACAGATATCGCATCGGAATAAAATACAAAAGGCACAATTCCGCCTTAAGTACAAGAATAGAGACTCTTCTTAGAGTCGGTGCTTTGAGCATTCCCTGTGAGACCAGTATTAGTTTCCGATACACCACTGCAGGTTCAATGTATACCTAGGAAATACACATTGACGATGAACCACTGAAATTACATTGGAATTAAATACAAAAGGCGCAATGCCGCCTTAAGTACAAGAATAGCGACTCTTCTTACAGTCGGTGTCTTGAGCGTTCCCTGCGAGATCAGTATTAGTTTCCGATACACCACTGCTGGTTCAATGTATTCCTTGGACATACACATTGACAATAAAGCACTGAAATTACATCGGAATTAAATACAAAAGCCACAATGCCGCCTTAAGTGCAAGAAGAGATAGACTTCTTAGAGTCTGTCCTTTGATCCTTTCCTGTGAGACCAGTATTAGATTCCGATACACCACTGCAGGTTCAATGTATTCCTTGGACATACACATTGACGATGAAACACAGAAATCGCATCGGAATTAAATACAAAAGGCACAATGCCGCCTTAATTACAAGAATAGCGACTCTTCTTACAGTCGGTGCTTTGAACATTCCCTGTGAGACCAGTATTAGTTTCCGATACACCTCTGCAGGTTCAATGTATTCCTCGGACATACACATTGACGATGGAACACTGAAATCGCATCGGAATAAATACAAAAGGCTCAATGCCGCCTTAACTGCAAGAAGAGTGAGACTTCTTAGAGTCTGTGCTTGATCCTTTCCTGTGCGACCAGTATTAGTTTCCGATAGACCACTACAGGTTCAATGTATTCCTTGGACCTTCACATTAACGATAAAACACAGAAACCGCATCGGAATTAAATACAAAAGACACAATGCCGCCTTAAGTACAAGAATAGAGACTCTTCTTACAGTCGGTGTTTTGAGCATTCCCTGTAAGACCAGTATTAGTTTCCGATACACCTCTGCAGGTTCAATGTATTCCTCGGACATACACATTGACGATGAAACACTGATATCGCATCGGAATCAAATACAAAAGGATCAATACCGCCTTAAGTACAAGAATAGTGACTCTTCTTACAGTCGGTGATTTGAGCATTCCTTGTGAGACCAGTATAAGTTTCCGATACCCCACTGCAGGTTCAACGTATTCCTTGGCCATACACATTGACGATGAAACACAGAAATCGCATCGGAATTAAATACAAAAGGCACGATGCCGCCTTATGTACAAGAATAGAGACTCTTCTTACGGTCGGTGCTTTGAGCACTCCCTGTGTGACCAGTATTAGTTTCCGATACACCACTGCAGGTTCAATGTATTCCTTGGACATACACATTGACGATGATACACAGAAATCGCATCGGAATTAAATACAAAAGGCACAATGCCGCCTGAGTACAAGAATAGAGACTCTTCTTACAGTCGGTGCTTTGAGCATTCCCTGTGAGAATAGTATTAGTTTCCGATAGACCACTGCAGGTTCAATGTATTCCTTGGACATACACATTGACGACGAAACACAGAAATCGCATCGGAATTAAATACAAAGGGCACAATGCCGCCTTAAGTACAAGAATAGAGACTCTTCTTACAGTCGGTGCTTTGAGCATTCCCTGTGAAACCAGTATTAGTTTCCGATACACCACTGAATGTTCAATGTATTCCTTGGAACTTCACATTGACGATGATACATAGAAATCGCATCGTAATTAAATGCAAAATGCACAATGCCGCCTTATGTACAAGAACAGAGACACTTCTTACAGTCGGAGATTTGAGCATTCCCTGTGAGACCAGTAATGGTTTCCGACGCACTACTGCAGGTTCAATGTATTCCTTGGACATACACATTGACGATGAAACACAGAAATCGCATCGGAATTAAATACAAAAGGCACAATGCCGCCTTAAGTACAAGAATAGAGACTCTTCTTACAGTCGGTGCTTTGGGCATTCCCTGTGAGACCAGTATTAGTTTCCGATACACCACTGCAGTTTCAATGTATTCCTTGGACATACACATTGACGATGAATCACAGAAATCGCATCGGAATTAAATAAAAAAGGCTCATTGCAACTTTAAGTGCAAGAAGAGTCAGACGTCTTAGAGTCTGTGCTTTGATCCTTTCCTGTGACACCAGTATTAGTTTCCGATACACCACTTCAGGTTCAATGTATTCCTTGGACCTTCACATTGACGATGAAACACAGAAATAGCATCGGAATAAATACAAAAGGCTCAATGCAACCTTAAGTGCAAGAAGAGTGAGACGTCTTAGAGTCTGTGCTTTGATCCTTTCCTGTGAGACCAGTATTAGTTTCCGATACACCACTGCAGGTTCAATGTATTCCTTGGACATACACATTGACGATGAAACACAGAAATCGCATCGGAATTAAATACAAAATGCACAATGCCGCCTTAAGTGCAAGAATACAGACTCTTCTAACAGTCGGTGTTTTGCGCATTCCCTGTGAGACCAGTATTAGTTTCCGATACACCACTGCTGGTTCAATGTATTCCTTGGTCAGACACATTGACGATGAAACACAGAAATCGCATCGGAATTAAATGCAAAAGGCACAATGACGCCTTATGTGCAAGAAGAGTGAGACTACTTAGAGTCTGTGCTTTGATCCTTTCCTGTGAGACCAGTATTAGTTTCCGATACACCACTGCAGGTTCAATGTATTCCTTGGACCTTCACATTGACGATGAAACACAGAAATAGCATCGGAATAAATACAAAAGGCTCAATGAACTTTAAGTGCAAGAAGAGTGAGACGTCTTAGAGTCTGTGCTTTGATCCTTTCCTGTGAGGCCAGTATTAATTTCCGATACACCACTGCAGGTTCAATGTATTCCTTGGACATACACATTGACGATGAAACACAGAAATCGCATCGGAATTAAATACAAAAGGCACAATGCCGCCTTAAGTGCACGAAGAGTGAGATTTCTTAGAGTGTGTGATATGATCCTTTTCTGTGAGACCAGTATTAGTTTCCGATACACCACTGCACGTTCAATGTATTCCTTGGACCTTCACATGGACGACGAAACACAGAAATCGCATCGGAATTAAATACAAAAGGCAGAATGCCGCCTTAAGTTCAAGAAAAGAGACTCTTCTTACAGTCTGTGCTTTGATCCTTTCCTGTGAGACCAGGATTAGTTTCCGATAGCCCACTGCAGGTTCAATATATTCCTTGGACCTTCACATTGACGATGAAACACAGAAATCGCATCGGAATTAAATACAAAAGGCACAATGCCGCCTTAAGTACAAGAATAGAAACTCTTCTTACAGTCGGTGTTTTGAGCATTCCCTGTGAGACTAGTATTAGTTTCCGATACACCACTGAAGGTTCAATGTATTCCTTGGACCTTCAAATTGACGATGAAACACAGAAATCGCATCGGAATAATATTCAAAAGGCACTATGCCGTCTTAAGTACAGGAACAGAGACTCTTCTTACAGTCGGTGCTTTGAGCATTCCCTGTGAGACCAGTATTAGTTTCCGATACACCTCTGCAGGTTCAATTTATTCCTTGGACAATCACATTGACGATGAAACACAGAAATCGCATCTGAATTAAATACAAAAGGCGCAATGCCGCCTTAAGTACAATAATAGAAACTCTTCTTACAGTCGATGCTTTGAGCATTCCCTGTGAGACCAGTATTAGTTTCCGATACACCACTGCAGGTTCAATGTATTCCTTGGACATACACATTGACGATGAAACACAGAAATCGCATCGGAATTAAATACAAATTGCACAATGCCGCCTAAAGTGCAAGAATAGAGACTCTTCTTACAGTCGGTGTTTTGCGCATTCCCTGTGAGACCAGTATTAGTTTCCGATACACCACTGCTGGTTCAATGTATTCCTTGGACAGACACATTGACGATGAAACACAGAAATCGCATCGGAATTAAATGCAAAAGGCCCAATGACGCCTTAAGTGCAAGAAGAGTGAGACTACTTAGAGTCTGTGCTTTGATCCTCTCCTGTGAGACCAGTATTAGTTTCCGATACACCACTGCAGGTTCAATGTTTTCCTTGGACATACACTTTGACGATGAAACACAGAAATCGCATCGGAATTAAATAAAAAAGGCTTATTGCAACTTTAAGTGCAAGAAGAGTCAGACGTCTTTGAGTCTGTGCATTGATCCTTTCCTGTGACACCAGTATTAGTTTCCGATACACCACTCCAGGTTCAATGTATTACTTGAACCTTCACATTGACGATGAAACACAGAAATCGCGTCGGAATTAAATGCAAAAGGCACAATGACGCCTTAAGTGCAAGAAGACTGAGACTACTTAGAGTCTGTCTTTTGGTCCTTTCCTGTGAGACCAGTATTAGTTTCCGATACACCACTGCAGGTTCAATGTATTCCTTGGACATACACATTGACGATGAAACACTGAAATTACAACGAAATTAAATACAAAAGGCACAATGCCGACTTAAGTTCAAGAAGAGTGAGACTTCTTAGAGTCTGTGTTTTGATCCTTTCCTGTGAGACCAGTATTAGTTTCCGATACACCACAGCAGGTTCAATGTATTCCTTGGACCTTCACATTGACGATGAAACACAGAAATCGCATGGGAATTAAATACAAAAGACACAATGCCGCCTTAAGTGCAAGAAGAGTGAGACTTCTTAGAGTCTGTGCTTTGATCCTTTCCTGTGAGACCAGTATTAGATTACGATACACCGCTGCAGGTTCAATGTATTCCTTGCACATTCACATTGACGATGAATCACAGATATCGCAACGGAATTAAATACAAAAGGCAGAATGCCGCCTTAAGTACAAGAAAAGAGACGCTTCTTACAGTCTGTGCTTTGATCCTTTCCTGTGAGACCAGGATTAGTTTCCGATAGCCCACTGCAGGTTCAATATATTCCTTGGACCTTCACATTGACGATGAAACACAGAAATGGCATCGGAATTGAATACAAAAGGCACAATGCCGCATTATGTACAAGAATAGAGACTCTTCTTACAGGCGGTGCTTTGAGCTTTCCCTGTGAGACCAGTATTAGTTTCCGATACACCACTGCAGGTTCAATGTATTCCTTGGACCTTCACATTGACGATGAAACACAGATATCGCATCGGAATAAAATACAAAAGGCACAATTCCGCCTTAAGTACAAGAATAGAGACTCTTCTTAGAGTCGGTGCTTTGAGCATTCCCTGTGAGACCAGTATTAGTTTCCGAGTGTGTGTGTGTGTTGGGGTTTATGGGCGCTCAACATCGAGGTCATCAGCGCCCTGACACACATTAAAAGGAACGAATGTGGAGAGACCTAATAAAACTGAAAAACACATTCAAAGAAAACAGGAAAAGAGGGAAATTACTACATAAGAAAGTATAACCGAAGGGAAGGGAAAACATAGCAACAAGAATGACACAGGAATGTGTCATTGGCTGGCCACTTACAGAAAAGATGGGCGAGCTTGTCACACAGTGAGCAAATTAAAATCCGCTCCCTAAAATCTTTGTAAAAACATTTGACAAGGCACAGAACTTTAAAACTTTAACCACATTCGTCCGAGTGTTGCCTAAAAGAGTTGGCAGGTCCGCTGGCAAATCAGCCGAGGCCCGCTGGTCAGAAAATAAAACACAATCCAGTAAAATGTGGGCCACAGTGACCTGGACGCCGCAAGCACCACACAATGGAGGGTCTTCTCGCCGGAGCAGGAAGCCGTGCGTCATAGGGCTGTGGCCTATTCGAAGCCGAGTGAGGAGAACCTCGTCCCGTCGATGGGGCTGAAAGGAAGTACACCACACACGCGTTGTGGGCTTGACTAGACGGAGCTTATTGTCAGTCACTTCCAGCCACTCATCCTCCCACCGACGCATGACCCGTGAGCTCAACAGCGAGGTGAGTGCGTGCAAGGGGATAGCACACTGAGATACTTGTGGGGCGAGACACGCCTCCTTGGCTGTGAGATCTGCCCTTTCATTCCCAGCAATGCCGACATGCCCCGGAACCCAGCAGAAAGCTACAACCTTCCCTAGTCGCTGTAGTCGGAGGAGGGCATCCTGGATGGTCTGGACTACTTTATCTGCCGGATACAAACGGTGCAAGGATTGAAGGGCACTGAGTGAATCGGAACAGACAAGAAATTTAAGAGAGGAAGAAAGTCTCATCGGCTCCAGTGCCCGCAAGATCGCAGACAATTCTGCATCAAAGACAGTAAAAGTCTGAGGCAGTCGGACCTTGAGGACATGATCGGGAAAAACAACTGAGCAACCAACAGAATCCCCTTGTTTCGACCCATCCGTAAAAACAGCTACATAGTCGTGGTGCTCAGATAAAATAGCAGAAAATGCTGCATTAAAAACGGTGGCAGGAGTGCAATCTCTCTTGTACTGCAATAAATCTAAAATCACACGTGGCCTCTTCAGTAACCAGGGTGGCAGGCGGTTAAAACCCAGGATTTGGGGTTGTACAGACTCCACACCGAGGGACTCAAGCGCACGGTGCACTCTGATCCCAAACGGCAACGTAGCCCGGGGACGGCGGGAAAAAAGGCGATCCAGAGGTGGATGGGCAACAAGATGGTGAGCAGGCGAGCTGGGAGCTGCAAGAAACTTACAAGCTTGGCGCACCAGCAGGAGCTGCCGCCGGATGGTAAGTGGCGGTTCGCCAGCCGCAGCACAGAGGCTGGGTACGGGACTGGTCCGATAAGCACCCGTAGCCAGTCGAATCCCAGCATGGTGAACAGCGTCAAGGATCCGCAAATAAGACGGCCTTGCTGACCCATATACTGTGCAGCCATAGTCCAGCCGGGAGCGCACGAAAGCTCGATAAAACTGAAGGAGACGCGCCCTGTCCGCTCCCCAAGACCTGTGGCTGAGGCACTTGAGGATGTTCAGTGCCTTCAGCGTTCTGGCTTTCAAGTCACGTAGGTGTGGCAACCAGGACAACCTGGAGTCAAAAATGAGGCCTAGAAACCGCACTGTGTCTCCAAACTGTAGGACAGTATCCCCCATATGCAAGGCAGGCAACGTAAAAAGACGACGAGAACGATTAAAATGAACACAAACACACTTATCGGCAGAAAACCTAAAACCCGTCTTTGCAGCCCACTCCTCTAACCGCCGCACCGTTAGTTGCAATTGACGGCTCGCGGATGCAACACTAGAGGAGGAACAGAAAACAGCAAAGTCGTCCACAAACAAGGAGCACTGTACTGGACTCCGCACTGTAGACGTTATACTGTTGATTGCTATGGCAAAGAGGGTAACGCTTAAAACACTGCCCTGGGGGACACCGTTCTCTTGCTCAAAGCGATCAGACAGTGTGTTACCAACGCGGGTCCGAAAAAACCGCTGAGACAGGAAAGACCGAATGAAAATAGGGAGGCGGCCACGAAAGCCCCATTGATGCAGTTGTGCAAGAATACAGTGTCTCCAAGTAGTATCATATGCCTTACTGATATCAAAGAAGATACCGATACAGTGATGCTGACGGAGGAAAGCCTGCTGAATAGCCGCCTCGAGGAGGGTCAGGTTGTCGACTGTGGATCGAAATTTTCGGAATCCACCCTGAAAGCGGCTAAGGAGCTGTTTGGTCTCTAGCAGCCAGACCAGACGACGGTTAACCATCCGTTCCAGGGTCTTTCCGACACAGCTTGTCAAGGCGATACTACGATAACTACTGGGACATGTGCGGTCCTTTCCTGGTTTGAGGAGAGGGATGAGGATTGCCTCCCTCCACGAGGTTGGGAACACTCCCGTGTGCCATATGAGATTAAAACATTCGAGGAGGATTTCCTTTGACGCCGCTGGCAGATGGCGAAGCATGGAGTACCGGATGCGGTCGTAACCTGGTGCGGTGTCAGAAGCCGCAGTAAGTGCCGATTCAAGTTCCCACATGGAGAAAGGGGAGTTGTAGGCCTCAGAACCGTTCGACCGAAAGTCCAGCTTCGCTCGTTCGACAGTCGCACGGTAGCGACGAAATGCTGGATCCTGGGTTGCAGTGGCAGTACTTTGTGCAAAATGCTCTGCCAGCGTCTGAGCAATGGCTCTGGGTGTTGTTTGGAGGCATCCCTGGTTCAGGACTGCAGCTATTGGTAGACGGCTGCGTTTACCGGAAATCCTCCGGATGGCTTCCCATACTCTTGTGGAACAAGTGGAACGGGTGATGGAGTCCAGGAACTCCTGCCATGACCTTTTCTTGCTCTCTTTAATGACACGGCGTGCCCTGGCTCTCGCGATGCGAAAGGCGGTAAGATTGACTGCTGTTGGGCGGCATTTAAATCGGCGAAGAGCCGCACGCCTGTCCCGGATGGCTGAACGGCACTCATCCGTCCACCAAGGCACAAGGCGCCGCTTAGGAGGGCCAGAAGACTGTGGCATGGACAGGTCAGCAGCATGATGGATCACAAGTGTGATGTGATCCACCCATTCCTGTACGCTGTTGTGGCGTTCAAAGACAGCCAATCGAGTGAACAGAGGCCAGTTAGCCCTGCCAACCATCCACGATGGCGGCCTCTGCTCCAGCAATACACCATCCTGGAGATGAATGAGGATGGGGAAGTGATCGCTGGAATGAAGGTCGTCAATGACCTCCCAGTGAACAGAGTCGGTGAGGGCGGGAGAGCAGAAAGATAGGTCAATGGCTGAGAATGACCCAGTAGCGGCAGAGAAATGAGTTGGAGTACCTGTGTTAAGGATGCACAACACTTGAGATGTGAGGAGGCTCTCCAAAATGCGACCTCGAGTGCAAAGAGAAGTGGAGCCCCACAGGACATGATGGGCATTGAAGTCTCCCAGGAGGAGAAAGGGGCGGGGGAGTTGGTCGATAAGATCTGTGAGAGCGTCTAAGGTCATTGCATCCAGAGGGGGTAAATAAAGGGAGCAAACAGTAAGCCTTCGACGGGAATGAATTGCAACTGCAACTGCTTGCAGGTCAGTATCCAGGGGGAGAGCAGAGGAGTGGTGGTCATTATTGACAAACACGGCGACTCCGCCTTTGGCTCTGTCTCCAGTCAGGTCATCTTTGCGATACAACGTATAGCCCCTGAGTACAGGAGCATCAGAGGGTTTGAGATGTGTTTCCTGTAAACACAAGCACAGGGGGCGTTGCCGTGCTAGGAGGTGCAGTTCCTCCACATGTGCCCGGAATCCATTCATGTTCCACTGTATAATGGGAGCCATCGATCAGGGTGGGAGGACCTTCAGTCTCACTTTCTGTCGGGGAGGAGAGCCCACAACAGGTGGAGGCTCAGTTTTGGGGCGAGATGATTGCCCCAGTCTGACATCAACCTCCATCGCCTCTGAAGAGGAGTCGAGAGAGACGTCAGAAAGAATGACATCAACATCAGCAGACTGTAGAACTTCAGTCTCCTTGAGCGGTCGAGTCTTCACCTTTGGTTTGGGCTTCGATTTTCTGGCCAGAGGTGGCAGTGGAGCCAAAACCTCAGAAGCAGTAGGGGGTGTAGCAGCGCTGGGCATTGCACAAGACTGGACCTGGGAAGGGGCAGGAAGTTCCATGACGTCAGCTACCACGGCCTGGTCAGAGGGCCGGGGAGGAGCAGCAGGCTTCACAGGAACAGCAGCAGCACACGTGCATTGACAAACGCAGGTGCTAGTGCTGACAGTAGCAACCTCCGTTTGTGTAGCGGCATCAGTTTTCAAGACTGGCTGTTTCAGAACGGAAGAAAAGGAAGCAGCGAACGTGGGCGGCTGCAGGGACTTGTAAATTTTCTTTGCCTCACCGTACGGGATGCGTTTGGTGGTTTTAAGTTCCTGGATCTTCCGTTCCTCAAGGAAAACTCTACATTCCCTACTCCACACAGGGTGATCCCCAGAGCAGTTGACACACTTGGGAGGAGAGGAGCAACCAACTCCCTCATGGGCGGCGTTACCACAGTTCCCGCAAGTGGCTTCCCCTTTACAGCCGAGAGTAGTGTGGCCAAAGTGTTGGCATTTAAAACACCGCATGGGGTTGGGGTAATAAGGCCGTACACTGAGACGTAGGAAACCTGCTTTCACATGCTCGGGCAATTTGGTGCTGTTAAACGTAAGGATGAACGAGTCAGATTTCAGGAGAGCACCATCCACCCGTTTCATAACGTGTTGCACGTCGACAATTCCTTCCCGGGACCATTCAGCCTTCAGTTCGTCTAGGGGAATATCAACGAGATCTCGGCAAGTCACAACACCCTTGCTGTAGTTCAAGGTGTGGTGAAATTCAGTCTCAATCGCAAACTCCCCAAGAAATTGTGCCTTCTGAAGGTTCTGGACTTGCTGGAAGCTAGATGTTTCAACCAACAAGGTGCCATTGCGCAAGCGCTTTACAGATTTTAATGTACCAGCAATACCTTCTAAGCCTTTCTGGATGTAAAATGGCGAAACTTTGTCGAAACTCCCATCTTTTCTTTTAATTATAAGAAACACATTCTGCGAAGCAGCATGCGTTCTGTTACTACTACTACTACCTGAATCAGGAGGACTGGCGACACGAGCCCTCTTGTGAGATTGGGTGTTAGAACCTACCAGCGGCCCACCCTTTCCGCTGGGAGGAAAAGAAAAGTTCGAGGGTTCCATCTCGATCCCACGAGCAGCTAGGGAACTAAAGGTCCGCTCAGACAGAGCCCCGCGTGCCTGAGTAAGCCCTATACAACTGGGGTGCGGCAGGTGCCCCAGAGGTTGCCCGCTTGCGACTGTTCCACCTCAACAGCCATGCATCTCATAGGCGCGGAGCACACCGGAAGATTGAGGGGTTTTTTATAGAGGTTTGTTCCATCCTCGCGATCCGGGCGGCCAAGCCAAGATCCCCATTCCCTGAGACACACAACATTCCACCGCCGCGCCGCACGGTGGTCGCTGAAGTGTACTCAGAGCTTACGGTGACGGGGGACAGGTGGCGCTTACCAGTCCCCAGCTCAGGAACCCCGGGGTCGCCAAGCCCGTACCCAGCAAATGAATGCTGAGCCCCTGGGGGCTTAGTTTCCGATACACCACTGCAGGTTCAATGTATATTTAGGACATACACATTGACGATGAACCACTGAAATTACATTGGAATTAAATACAAAAGGCGCAATGCCGCCTTAAGTACAAGAATAGCGACTTTTCTTACAGTCGGTGTTTTGAGCGTTCCCTGCGAGATCAGTATTAGTTTCCGATACACCACTGCTGGTTCAATGTATTCCTTGGACATACACATTGACAATAAAGCACTGAAATTACATCGGAATTAAATACAAAAGCCACAATGCCGCCTTAAGTGCAAGAAGAGTTAGACTTCTTAGAGTCTGTCCTTTGATCCTTTCCTGTGAGACCAGTATTAGATTCCGATACACCACTGCAGGTTCAATATATTCCTTGGACCTTCACATTGACGATGAAACACAGAAATCGCATCGGAATTAAATACAAAAGGCACAATGCCGCCTTAAGTACAAGAATAGAAACTCTTCTTACAGTCGGTGTTTTGAGCATTCCCTGTGAGACTAGTATTAGTTTCCGATACACCACTGAAGGTTCAATGTATTCCTTGGACCTTCAAATTGACGATGAAACACAGAAATCGCATCGGAATAATATTCAAAAGGCACTATGCCGTCTTAAGTACAGGAACAGAGACTCTTCTTACAGTCGGTGCTTTGAGCATTCCCTGTGAGACCAGTATTCGTTTCCGATACACCTCTGCAGGTTCAATTTATTCCTTGGACATTCACATTGACGATGAAACACAGAAATCGCATCTGAATTAAATACAAAAGGCGCAATGCCGCCTTAAGTACAATAATAGAAACTCTTCTTACAGTCGATGCTTTGAGCATTCCCTGTGAGACCAGTATTAGTTTCCGATACACCACTGCAGGTTCAATGTATTCCTTGGACATACACATTGACGATGAAACACAGAAATCGCATCGGAATTAAATACAAAATGCACAATGCCGCCTAAAGTGCAAGAATAGAGACTCTTCTTACAGTCGGTGTTTTGCGCATTCCCTGTGAGACCAGTATTAGTTTCCGATACACCACTGCTGGTTCAATGTATTCCTTGGACAGACACATTGACGATGAAACACAGAAATCGCATCGGAATTAAATGCAAAAGGCCCAATGACGCCTTAAGTGCAAGAAGAGTGAGACTACTTAGAGTCTGTGCTTTGATCCTCTCCTGTGAGACCAGTATTAGTTTCCGATACACCACTGCAGGTTCAATGTATTCCTTGGAACTTCACATTGACGATGATACATAGAAATCGCATCGGAATTAAATACAAAAGGCACAATGCCGCCTTAAGTACAAGAACAGAGACTCTTCTTACAGTCGGTGATTTGAGCATTCCCTGTAAGACCAGTATTAGTTTCCGATGCACCACTGCAGGTTCAATGTATTCCTTGGACATACACATTGACGATGAAACACAGAAATCGCATCGGAATTAAATACAAAAGGCACAATGCCGCCTTAAGTACAAGAATAGAGACTCTTCTTACAGTCGGAGCTTTGGGCATTCCCTGTGGGACCAGTATTAGTTTCCGATACACCACTGCAGGTTCAGTGTTTTCCTTGGACATACACATTGACGATGAAACACAGAAATCGCATCGGAATTAAATAAAAAAGGCTCATTGCAACTTTAAGTGCAAGAAGAGTCAGACGTCTTTGAGTCTGTGCTTTGATCCTTTCCTGTGACACCAGTATTAGTTTACGATACACCACTCCAGGTTCAAAGAATTCCTTGGACCTTCACATTGACGATGAAACACAGAAATAGCATCGGAATTAAATACAAAGGGCTCAATGCAAACTTAAGTGCAAGAAGAGTGAGACGTCTTAGTGTCTGTGTTTTGATCCTTTCCTGTGAGACCAGTATTAGTTTCCGATACACCACTGCAGGTTCAATGTATTCCTTGGACATACACATTGACGATGAAACACAGAAATCGCATCGGAATTAAATACAAAAGGAACAATGCCGCCTTAAGTACAAGAATAGAGCCTCTTCTTACAGTCGGTGCTTTGGGCATTCCCTGTGGGACCAGTATTAGTTTCCGATACACCACTGCAGGTTCAATGTTTTCCTTGGACATACACTTTGACGATGAAACACAGAAATCGCATCGGAATTAAATAAAAAAGGCTTATTGCAACTTTAAGTGCAAGAAGAGTCAGACGTCTTTGAGTCTGTGCATTGATCCTTTCCTGTGACACCAGTATTAGTTTCCGATACACCACTCCAGGTTCAATGTATTCCTTGAACCTTCACATTGACGATGAAACACAGAAATAGCATCGGAATTAAATACAAAAGGCTCAATGCAACCTTAAGTGCAAGAAGAGTGAGACGTCTTAGAGTCTGTGCTTTGATCCTTGCCTGTGAGACCAGTATTAGTTTCCGATACACCACTGCAGGTTCAATGTATTCCTTGGACATACACATTGACGATGAAACACAGTAATCGCATCGGAATTAAATACAAAATGCACAATGCCGCCTTAAGTACAAGAATAGAGACTCATCTTACAGTCGGTGTTTTCCGCATTCCCTGTGAGACCAGTATTAGTTTCCGATACACCACTGCTGGTTCAATGTATTCCTTGGACAGACACATTGACGATGAAACACAGAAATCGCGTCGGAATTAAATGCAAAAGGCACAATGACGCCTTAAGTGCAAGAAGACTGAGACTACTTAGAGTCTGTCTTTTGGTCCTTTCCTGTGAGACCAGTATTAGTTTCCGATACACCACTGC
This sequence comes from Schistocerca serialis cubense, assembly GCF_023864345.2. Classification (NCBI taxonomy): domain Eukaryota; kingdom Metazoa; phylum Arthropoda; class Insecta; order Orthoptera; family Acrididae; genus Schistocerca; species Schistocerca serialis. Next base: position 1,069,913,463 of record NC_064640.1, read on the forward strand.
AGGTTCAATGTATTCCTTGGACATACACATTGACGATGAAACACTGAAATTACAACGAAATTAAATACAAAAGGCACAATGCCGACTTAAGTTCAAGAAGAGTGAGACTTCTTAGAGTCTGTGTTTTGATCCTTTCCTGTGAGACCAGTATTAGTTTCCGATACACCACAGCAGGTTCAATGTATTCCTTGGACCTTCACATTGACGATGAAACACAGAAATCGCATGGGAATTAAATACAAAAGACACAATGCCGCCTTAAGTGCAAGAAGAGTGAGACTTCTTAGAGTCTGTGCTTTGATCCTTTCCTGTGAGACCAGTATTAGATTCCGATACACCACTGCAGGTTCAATGTATTCCTTGCACATACACATTGACGATGAATCACAGATATCGCAACGGAATTAAATACAAAAGGCAGAATGCCGCCTTAAGTACAAGAAAAGAGACGCTTCTTACAGTCTGTGCTTTGATCCTTTCCTGTGAGACCAGGATTAGTTTCCGATAGCCCACTGCAGGTTCAATATATTCCTTGGACCTTCACATTGACGATGAAACACAGAAATGGCATCGGAATTGAATACAAAAGGCACAATGCCGCATTATGTACAAGAATAGAGACTCTTCTTACAGGCGGTGCTTTGAGCTTTCCCTGTGAGACCAGTATTAGTTTCCGATACACCACTGCAGGTTCAATGTATTCCTTGGACCTTCACATTGACGATGAAACACAGATATCGCATCGGAATAAAATACAAAAGGCACAATTCCGCCTTAAGTACAAGAATAGAGACTCTTCTTAGAGTCGGTGCTTTGAGCATTCCCTGTGAGACCAGTATTAGTTTCCGATACACCACTGCAGGTTCAATGTATACTTAGGACATACACATTGACGATGAACCACTGAAATTACATTGGAATTAAATACAAAAGGCGCAATGCCGCCTTAAGTACAAGAATAGCGACTTTTCTTACAGTCGGTGTTTTGAGCGTTCCCTGCGAGATCAGTATTAGTTTCCGATACACCACTGCTGGTTCAATGTATTCCTTGGACATACACATTGACAATAAAGCACTGAAATTACATCGGAATTAAATACAAAAGCCACAATGCCGCCTTAAGTGCAAGAAGAGTTAGACTTCTTAGAGTCTGTCCTTTGATCCTTTCCTGTGAGACCAGTATTAGATTCCGATACACCACTGCAGGTTCAATGTATTCCTTGGACATACACATTGACGATGAAACACAGAAATCGCATCGGAATTTAATACAAAAGGCACAATGCCGCCTTAATTACAAGAATAGCGACTCTTCTTACAGTCGGTGCTTTGAGCATTCCCTGTGAGACCAGTATTAGTTTCCGATACACCTCTGCAGGTTCAATGTATTCTTCGGACATACACATTGACGATGGAACACTGAAATCGAATCGGAATAAATACAAAAGGCTCAATGCCGCCTTAACTGAAAGAAGAGTGAGACTTCTTAGAGTCTGTCCTTTGATCCTTTCCTGTGAGACCAGTATTAGATTCCGATACACCACTGCAGGTTCAATGTATTCCTTGGACATACACATTGTCGATCAAACAATTAAGTTACATCGAAATTATATACAAAAGGCAAAATGCCGACTTAAGTGCAAGAAGAGTGAGACTTCTTAGAGTCTGTGCTTTGATCCTTTCCTGTGAGACCAGTATTAGTTTCCGATACACCACTGCAAGTTCAATGTATTCCTTGGACATACACATTGACGATGATACACAGAAATCGCATCGGAATTAAAAACAAAAGGCACAATGCCGCTTTAAGTACAAGAATAGAGACTCTTCTTACAGTCGGTGCTTTGGGCATTCCCTGTAAGACGAGTATTAGTTTCCGATACACCTCTGCAGGTTCAATGTATTCCTCGGACATACACATTGACGATGAAACACTGAAATCGCATCGGAAATAAATACAAAAGGCATAATACCGCCTTAAGTACAAGAATAGAGACTCTTCTTACAGTCGGTGCTTTGAGCATTCCCTCTGAGACCAGTATTAGTTTCCGATACACCACTGCAGGTTCAATGTATTCCTTGGACATACACATTGACGATGATACACAGAAATCGCATCGGAATTAAAAACAAAAGGCACAATGCCGCCTTAAGTACAAGAATAGAGACTCTTCTTACAGTCGGTGCTTTGGGCATTCCCTGTGAGACCAGTATTAGTTTCCGATACACCACTGCAGGTTCAATGTATTCCTTGGACATACACATTGACGATGAATCACAGAAATCGCATCGGAATTAAATAAAAAAGGCTCATTGCAACTTTAAGTGCAAGAAGAGTCAGACGTCTTAGAGTCTGTGCTTTGATCCTTTCCTGTGACACCAGTATTAGTTTCCGACACACCACTCCAGGTTCAATGTATTCCTTGGACCTTCACATTGACGATGAAACACAGAAATAGCATCGGAATAAATACAAAAGGCTCAATGCAACCTTAAGTGCAAGAAGAGTGAGACGTCTTAGAGTCTGTGCTTTGATCCTTTCCTGTGAGACCAGTATTAGTTTCCGATACACCACTGCAGGTTCAATGTATTCCTTGGACATACACATTGACGATGAAACACAGAAATCGCATCGGAATTAAATACAAAATGCACAATGCCGCCTTAAGTGCAAGAATAGAGACTCTTCTAACAGTCGGTGTTTTGCGCATTCCCTGTGAGACCAGTATTAGTTTCCGATACACCACTGCTGGTTCAATGTATTCCTTGGTCAGACACATTGACGATGAAACACAGAAATCGCATCGGAATTAAATGCAAAAGGCACAATGACGCCTTATGTGCAAGAAGAGTGAGACTACTTAGAGTCTGTGCTTTGATCCTTTCCTGTGAGACCAGTATTAGTTTCCGATACACCACTGCAGGTTCAATATATTCCTTGGACCTTCACATTGACGATGAAACACAGAAATAGCATTGGAATAAATACAAAATTCTCAATGCAACCTTAAGTGCAAGAAGAGTGGGACATCTTAGAGTCTGTGCTTTGATCCTTTCCTGTGAGACCAGTATTAGTTTCCGATACACCACTGCAAGTTCAATGTATTCCTTGGACATACACATTGACGATGAAACACAGAAATCGCATCGGAATTAAATACAAAAGGCACAATGCCGCCTTAAGTGCACGAAGAGTGAGATTTCTTAGAGTCTAAGATATGATCCTTTTCTGTGAGACCAGTATTAGTTTCCGATACACCACTGCACGTTCAATGTATTCCTTGGACCTTCACATGGACGACGACACACAGAAATCGCATCGGAATTAAATACAAAAGGCAGAATGCCGCCTTATGTTTTAGAAAAGAGACTATTCTTACAGTCTGTGCTTTGATCCTTTCCTGTGAGACCAGGATTAGTTTCCGATAGCCCACTGCAGGTTCAATATATTCCTTGGACCTTCACATTGACGATGAAACACAGAAATCGCATCGGAATTAAATACAAAAGGCACAATGCCGCCATAAGTACAAGAATAGAGACTCTTCTTACAGTCGGTGCTTTGGGCATTCCCTGTGAGACCAGTATTAGTTTCCAATACACCACTGCAGGTTCAATGTATTCCTTGGACATACACATTGACGATGAATCACAGAAATCGCATCGGAATTAAATAAAAAAGGCTCATTGCAACTTTAAGTGCAAGAAGAGTCAGACGTCTTAGAGTCTGTGCTTTGATCCTTTCCTGTGACACCAGTATTAGTTTCCGACACACCACTCCAGGTTCAATGTATTCCTTGGACCTTCACATTGACGATGAAACACAGAAATAGCATCGGAATAAATACAAAAGGCTCAATGCAACCTTAAGTGCAAGAAGAGTGAGACGTCTTAGAGTCTGTGCTTTGATCCTTTCCTGTGAGACCAGTATTAGTTTCCGATACACCACTGCAGGTTCAATGTATTCCTTGGACATACACATTGACGATGAAACACAGAAATCGCATCGGAATTAAATACAAAATGCACAATGCCGCCTTAAGTGCAAGATTAGAGACTCTTCTAACAGTCGGTGTTTTGCGCATTCCCTGTGAGACCAGTATTAGTTTCCGATACACCACCGCTGGTTCAATGTATTCCTTGGTCAGACACATTGACGATGAAACACAGAAATCGCATCGGAATTAAATGCAAAAGGCACAATGACGCCTTATGTGCAAGAATAGTGAGACTACTTAGAGTCTGTGCTTTGATCCTTTCCTGTGAGACCAGTATTAGTTTCCGATACACCACTGCAGGTTCAATATATTCCTTGGACCTTCACATTGACGATGAAACACAGAAATAGCATCGGAATAAATACAAAAGGCTCAATGCAACCTTAAGTGCAAGAAGAGTGAGACATCTTAGAGTCTGTGCTTTGATCCTTTCCTGTGAGACCAGTATTAGTTTCCGATACACCACTGCAGGTTCAATGTATTCCTTGGACATACACATTGACGATGAAACACAGAAATCGCATCGGAATTAAATACAAAAGGCACAATGCCGCCTTAAGTGCACGAAGAGTGAGATTTCTTAGAGTCTGTGATATGATCCTTTTCTGTGAGACCAGTATTAGTTTCCGATACACCACTGCACGTTTAATGTATTCCTTGGACCTTCACATGGACGACGACACACAGAAATCGCATCGGAATTAAATACAAAGGCTGAATGCCGCCTTATGTTTTAGAAAAGAGACTATTCTTACAGTCTGTGCTTTGATCCTTTCCTGTGAGACCAGGATTAGTTTCCGATAGCCCACTGCAGGTTCAATATATTCCTTGGACCTTCACATTGACGATGAAACACAGAAATCGCATCGGAATTAAATACAAAAGGCACAATGCCGCCTTAAGTACAAGAATAGAAACTCTTCTCACAGTCGGTGTTTTGAGCATTCCCTGTGAGACGAGTATTAGTTTCCGATACACCACTGAAGGTTCAATGTATTTCTTGGACCTTCAAATTGACGATGAAACACAGAAATCGCATCGGAATAATATTCAAAAGGCACTATGCCGTCTTAAGTACAAGAATAGAGACTCTTCTTACAGTCGGTGCTTTGAGCATTCCCTGTGAGACCAGTATTAGTTTCCGATACACCTCTGCAGGTTCAATTTATTCCTTGGACATTCACATTGACGATGAAACACAGAAATCGCATCTGAATTAAATACAAAAGGCGCAATGCCGCCTTAAGTACAATAATAGAAACTCTTCTTACTGTCGATGCTTTGAGCATTCCCTGTGAGACCAGTATTAGTTTCCGATATACCACTACTGGTTCAATGTTTTCCTTGGACAGATTCATTGACGATGAAACACAGATATCTCACCGGAATTAAATGCAAAAGGCACAATGACGCCTTAAGTGCAAGAAGAGTGAGACTACTTAGAGTCTGTGCATTGATCCTTTCCTGTGAGACCAGTATTAGTTTCCGATACACCACTGCAGGTTCAATGTATTCCGTGGACCTTCACATTGACGATTAAACACAGAAATCGCATCGGAATTAAATACAAAAATCACAATGCCGCCTTAAGTGCACGAAGAGTGAGATTTCTTAGAGTCTGTGATATGATCCTTATCTGTGAGACCAGTATTAGTTTCCGATACACCACTGCACGTTCAATGTATTCCTTGGACCTTCAAATGGACGACGAAACACAGAAATCGCATCGGAATTAAGTACAAAAGGCACAATGCCGCCTTAAGTACAAGAAAAGAGACTCTTCTTAGAGTCTGTGCTTTGATCCTTTCCTGTGAGATCAAGATTAGTTTCCGATGGCCCACTGCAGATTCAATGTATTCCTTGGATCTTCACATTGACGATGAAACACAGAAATGGCATCGGAATTAAATACAAAAGCCACAATGCCGCCTTAAGTACAAGAGTTGAAACTCTTCTTACAGTCGGTGTTTTGAGCATTCCCTGTGAGACCAGTTAAAGTTTCCGATAGACCACTGCAGGTTCAATGTATTCCTTGGACCTTCACATTGACGATGAAACACAGAAATCGCATCGAAATTAAATTCAAAAGGCACTATGCCGTCTTAAGTACAAGACGAGTGACTCTTCTTACTGTCAGTGCTGTGAGCATTGCCTGTGAGACCAATATTAGTTTCCGATACACCACTGCAGGTTCAATGTATTCCTTGGACCTTCAAATTGACGATGAAACACAGAAATCGCATCGGAATTAATTACAAAAGGCGCAATGCCGCCTTAAGTACAAGAATAGAGACTCTTCTTTCAGTCGGTGCTTTGAGCATTCCCTGTGAGACCAGTATTAGTTTCTGATACACAACTGCAGCTTCAATGTATTCCTTGGGCCTTCACATTGACGATGAAACACAGAAATCGCATCGGAATTAAATACAAAAGGCGCAATGTCGCTTTAAGTACAAGAATAGAGACTCTTCTTACAGTCGGTGCTTTGAGCATTCCCTGTGAGACCAGTATTACTTTCTGATACACCACTGCAGGTTCAATGTATTCCTTGGACCTTCACATTGACGATGAAACACAGAAATAGCATCGGAATAAATCCAAAAGGCACAATGCCGTCATAAGTACAAGAATAGAGACTCTTCTTACAGTCGGTGCTTTGAGCATTCCCAGTGAGACCAGAGTTATCTTCCGATACACTACTGCGTGTTCAATTTATTCCTTGGAAATTCACATTGACGATGAAACACAGAAATCGCATCTGAATTAAATACAAAAGTCGCAATGCCGCCTTAAGTACAATAATAGAGACACTTCTTACAGTCGATGCTTTGAGCATTCCCTGTGAGACCAGTATTAGTTTCCGATACACCACTGCAGGTTCAATGTATTTCTTGGACCTTCACATTGACGATGAAACACAGAAATCGCATCGGAATTAAATACAAAAGGGGCAATGCCACCTTAAGTACAAGAATAGAGACACTTCTTTCAGTCGGTGCCATGAGCATTCCCTGTGAGACTAGTATTAGTTTCCGATACACCACTGCAGGATCAATGTATTCCTTGGACCTTCACATTGACGATGAAACACAGAAATCGCATCGGAATTAAATACAAAAGGCGCAATGCCGCCTTAAGTACAATAATAGAGACTCTTCTTACAGTCGATGCTTTGAGCATTACCTGTGAGACCAGTATTAGTTTCCGATACACCACTGCAGGTTCAATGTATTCCTTGGACCTTCACCTAGACGATGAATCAATGAAATCGCATCGTAATTAAATACAAAAGGCGCAATGCCGAATTAAGTACAAGAAGAGAGACTCTTCTTACAGTCGGTGCTTTGAGCATTCCCTGTGAGACCAGTATTAGTTTCTGATACACCACTGCAGGTTCAATGTATTCCTTGGACCCTCACATTGACGATGAAACACAGAAATCGCATCCGAATTAAATACAAAAGCCACAATGCTGTCTTAAGTACAAGAATAGAGACCCTTTTTCCAGTCGGTGCCATTAGCATTCCCTGTGAGACCAGTATTAGTTTCCGATACACCACTGCCGGATCAAAGTATTCCTTGGACCTTCACATTGACGATGAAACACAGAAATCGCATCGGAATTAAATACAAAAGGCTCAATGCAACCTTAAGTGCAAGAAGAGTGAGACGTCTTAGAGTCTGTGTTTTGACCCTTTCCTGTGAGACCAGTATTAGTTTCCGATACACCATTGCAGGTTCAATGTATTCCTTGGACATACACATTGACGATGAAACACAGAAATCGCATCGGATTTAAATACAAAATGCACAATGCCGCCTTAAGTAAATGAATAGAGACTCTTCTTACAGTCGGTGTTTTGCGCATTCCCTGTGAGACCAGTATTAGTTTCCGATACACCACTGCTGGTTCAATGTATTGCTTGGACAGACACATTGACGATGAAACACAGAAATCGCATCGGAATTAAATGCAAAAGGCACAATGACGCCTTAAGTGCAAGAAGAGTGAGACTACTTAGAGTCTGTGCTGTGATCATTTCCTGTGAGACCAGTATTACTTTCCGATACACCACTGCAGGTTCAATGCATTCCTTGGACATACACATTGACGATGAAACACTCAAATTACATCGGAATTAAATACAAAAGCCACAATGCCGCCTTAAGTGCTAGAAGAGTGAGACTTCTTAGAGTCTGTCTATTGGTCCTTTCCTGTGAGACCAGTATTAGTTTCCGATACACCACTGCAGGTTCAATGTATTCCTTGGACATTCACATTGACGATGAAACACAGATATCGCAACGGAATTAAATACAAAAGGCACAATGCCGCCTTAAGTGCAAGAAGAGTGTGACTTCTTAGAGTCTGTGTTTGATCTTTTCCTGTGAGACCAGTAATAGTTTCCGATACACCACTGCAGGTTCAATGTATTCCTTGGACCTTCACATTGACGATGAAACACAGAAATGGCATCGGAATTAAATACAAAAGGCACAATGCCGCATTATGAACAAGAATAGAGACTCTTCTTACAGGCGGTGCTTTGAGCTTTCCCTGTGAGACCAGTATTAGTTTCCGATACACCACTGCCGGTTCAATGTATTCCTTGGACCTTCACATTGACGATGAAACACAGAAATCGCATCGGAATAAAATACAAAAGGCACAATTCCGCCTTAAGTACAAGATTAGAGACTCTTCTTAGAGTCGGTGCTTTGAGCATTCCCTGTGAGACCAGTATTAGCTTCCGATACACCACTGCAGGTTCAATGTATTCCTAGGACATACACATTGACGATGAACCACTGAAATTACTTTGGAATTAAATACAAAAGGCGCAATGCCGCCTTAAGTACGAGAATAGCGAATCTTCTTACAGTCGGTGCTTTGAGCATTCCCTGTGAGACCAGTATTAGTTTCCGATACACCTCTGCAGGTTCAATGTATTCCTTGGACCTTCACACTGACGATGAAACACAGAAATCGCATCGGAATTAAATACAAAAGGAACAATGCCGCCTTAAGTACAAGAATAGAAACTCTTCTTACAGTCGGTGTTTTGAGCATTTCCTATGAGACTAGTATTAGTTTCCGATACACCACTGCAGGTTCAATGTATTCCTTGGACCTTCACATTGACGATGAAACACAGAAATCGCATCGGAATTAAATTCAAAAGGCACTATGCCGTCTTAAGTACAAGAATAGAGACTCTTCTTACAGTCAATGCTTCGAGCATTCCCTGTGAGACCAGTATTAGTTTCCGATACACCTCTGCAGGTTCAATTTATTCCTTGGACATTCACATTGACGATGAAACACAGAAATCGCATCTGAATTAAATACAAAAGGCGCAATGCCGCCTTAAGTACAATAATAGAAACTCTTCTTACAGTCGATGCTTTGAGCTTTCCCTGTGAGACCAGTATTAGTTTCCGATACACCACTGCAGGTTCAATGTATTCCTTGGACCTTCACTCTGACAATTAAACACAGAAATCGCATCGGAATTAAATACAAAAGGCTCAATGCAACCTTAAGTGCAAGAAGAGTGAGACGTCTTAGAGTCTGTGCTTTGATCCTTTCCTGTGAAACCAGTATTTGTTTCCGATGCAGCACTGCAGGTTCGATGTATTCCTTGGACAGACACATTGACGATGAAACACAGATATCTCATCGGAATTAAATGCAAAAGGCACAATGACGCCTTAAGTACAAGGAAAGAGACTCTTCTTACAGACTGTGTTTGATCCTTTCCTGTGAGACCAGGATTAGTTTCCGATAGCCCACTGCCGTTTCAATGTATTCCTTGGACCTTCACATTGACGATGAAACACAGAAATCGCATTGGAATTAAATAAAAAAGGCACAATGCCGCCTTAAGTTCAAGAAAAGAGACTCTTCTTACAGTCTGTGATATGATTCTTATCTGTGAGACCAGTATTAGTTTCCGATACACCACTGCTAGTTCAATGTATTCCTTGGACCTTCACATGGACGACGAAACACAGAGATGGCATCGGAATTAAATACAAAAGGCACAATGCCGCCTTAAGTACAAGAATAGAAACTCTTCTTACAGTCGGTGTTTTGAGCATTCCCTGTGAGACCAGTTAATGTTTCCGATACACCACTGCAGGTTCAATGTATTCCTTGGACCTTCACATTGACGATGAAACACAGAAATGGCATCGGAATTAAATACAAAAGGCACAATGCCGTCTTAAGTACAAGAATAGAAACTCTTCTTACAGTCGGTGTTTTGAGCACTCCCTGTGAGACCAGTTAAAGTTTCCGATACACCACTGCAGGTTCAATGTATTCCTTGGACCTTCACATTGACGATGAAACACAGAAATCGCATCGAAATTAAATTCAAAATGCACTATGCCGTCTTAAGTAAAAGACGAGAGACTCTTCTTACTGTCAGTGCTTTGAGCATTCCCTGTGAGACCAGTATTCGTTTCCGATACACCACTGCAGGTTCAATGTATTCCTTGGACCTTCACATAGACGATGAAACACAGAAATCGCATGGGAATTTATTACAAAAGGCGCAATGCCGCCTTAAGTACAAGAATAGAGACTCTTCTTACAGTCGGTGCTTTGAGCATTCCCTGTCAGACAAGTATTAGTTTCCGATACACCACTGCAGGTTCAATGTATTCCTTGGACCTTCACATTGACGATCAAACACAGAAATCGCATCGGAATTAAATACAAAAGGCGCAATGCCGCCTTAAGTACAAGAATAGAGACTCTTCATTCAGTCGGTGCCATGAGCATTCCCTGTGAGACCAGTATTAGTTTCCGATACACCACTGCAGGATCAATGTATTCCTTGGACCTTCACATTGACAATGAATCACAGAAATCGCATCGGAATTAAATATAAAAGGCCCAATGCCGCCTTAAGTACAAGAATAGTGACTCTTCTTTCAGTCGGTGCTTTGAGCATTCCCTGTGAGACCAGTATTAGTTTCTGATACACCACTGCAGGTTCAATGTATTCCTTGGACCTTCACATTGACGATGAAACACGGAAATCGCATCGGAGTTAAATACAAAAGGCTCAATGCCACCTTAAGTGTAAGAATAGAGACTCTTCTTACTGTCGGTGCATTGAGCATTCCCTGTGAGACCAGTATTAGTTTCCGATACACCACTGCAGGTTCAATGTATTCCTTGGACCTTCACATTAACGATGAAACACAGAAATCGCATCGGTGTTAAATACAAAACGCACAATGACGCCTTAGGTACAACAATTGAGACTCTTCTTACTGTCGGTGATTTGAGCATACCCTGTGAGACAAGTATTAGGTTCCGATACACCACTGCGGGTTCAATTTATTCCTTGGACATTCACATTGACGATGAAACACAGAAATCGCATCTGAATTAAATACAAATGGCGCAATGCCGCCTTAGGTACAATAATAGAGACTCTTCTTACAGTCGTTGCTTTGAGCATTCCCTGTGAGACCAGTATTAGTTTCCGATACACCACTGCAGGTTCAATGTATTCCTTGGACCTTCACATTGACGATGAATCAATGAAATCGCATCGTAATTAAATACAAAAGCCACAATGCTGTCTTAAGTACAAGAATAGAGACCCTTTTTCCAGTCGGTGCCATTAGCATTCCCTGTGAGACCAGTATTAGTTTCCGATACACCACTGCCGGATCAAAGTATTCCTTGGACCTTCACATTGACGATGAAACACAGAAATCGCATCGGAATTAAATACAAAAGGCTCAATGCAACCTTAAGTGCAAGAAGAGTGAGACGTCTTAGAGTCTGTGTTTTGACCCTTTCCTGTGAGACCAGTATTAGTTTCCGATACACCATTGCAGGTTCAATGTATTCCTTGGACATACACATTGACGATGAAACACAGAAATCGCATCGGATTTAAATACAAAATGCACAATGCCGCCTTAAGTAAATGAATAGAGACTCTTCTTACAGTCGGTGTTTTGCGCATTCCCTGTGAGACCAGTATTAGTTTCCGATACACCACTGCTGGTTCAATGTATTGCTTGGACAGACACATTGACGATGAAACACAGAAATCGCATCGGAATTAAATGCAAAAGGCACAATGACGCCTTAAGTGCAAGAAGAGTGAGACTACTTAGAGTCTGTGCTGTGATCATTTCCTGTGAGACCAGTATTACTTTCCGATACACCACTGCAGGTTCAATGCATTCCTTGGACATACACATTGACGATGAAACACTCAAATTACATCGGAATTAAATACAAAAGCCACAATGCCGCCTTAAGTGCTAGAAGAGTGAGACTTCTTAGAGTCTGTCTATTGGTCCTTTCCTGTGAGACCAGTATTAGTTTCCGATACACCACTGCAGGTTCAATGTATTCCTTGGACATTCACATTGACGATGAAACACAGATATCGCAACGGAATTAAATACAAAAGGCACAATGCCGCCTTAAGTGCAAGAAGAGTGTGACTTCTTAGAGTCTGTGTTTGATCTTTTCCTGTGAGACCAGTAATAGTTTCCGATACACCACTGCAGGTTCAATGTATTCCTTGGACCTTCACATTGACGATGAAACACAGAAATGGCATCGGAATTAAATACAAAAGGCACAATGCCGCATTATGAACAAGAATAGAGACTCTTCTTACAGGCGGTGCTTTGAGCTTTCCCTGTGAGACCAGTATTAGTTTCCGATACACCACTGCCGGTTCAATGTATTCCTTGGACCTTCACATTGACGATGAAACACAGAAATCGCATCGGAATAAAATACAAAAGGCACAATTCCGCCTTAAGTACAAGATTAGAGACTCTTCTTAGAGTCGGTGCTTTGAGCATTCCCTGTGAGACCAGTATTAGCTTCCGATACACCACTGCAGGTTCAATGTATTCCTAGGACATACACATTGACGATGAACCACTGAAATTACTTTGGAATTAAATACAAAAGGCGCAATGCCGCCTTAAGTACGAGAATAGCGAATCTTCTTACAGTCGGTGCTTTGAGCATTCCCTGTGAGACCAGTATTAGTTTCCGATACACCTCTGCAGGTTCAATGTATTCCTTGGACCTTCACACTGACGATGAAACACAGAAATCGCATCGGAATTAAATACAAAAGGAACAATGCCGCCTTAAGTACAAGAATAGAAACTCTTCTTACAGTCGGTGTTTTGAGCATTTCCTATGAGACTAGTATTAGTTTCCGATACACCACTGCAGGTTCAATGTATTCCTTGGACCTTCACATTGACGATGAAACACAGAAATCGCATCGGAATTAAATTCAAAAGGCACTATGCCGTCTTAAGTACAAGAATAGAGACTCTTCTTACAGTCAATGCTTCGAGCATTCCCTGTGAGACCAGTATTAGTTTCCGATACACCTCTGCAGGTTCAATTTATTCCTTGGACATTCACATTGACGATGAAACACAGAAATCGCATCTGAATTAAATACAAAAGGCGCAATGCCGCCTTAAGTACAATAATAGAAACTCTTCTTACAGTCGATGCTTTGAGCATTCCCTGTGAGACCAGTATTAGTTTCCGATACACCACTGCAGGTTCAATGTATTCCTTGGACCTTCACTCTGACAATTAAACACAGAAATCGCATCGGAATTAAATACAAAAGGCTCAATGCAACCTTAAGTGCAAGAAGAGTGAGACGTCTTAGAGTCTGTGCTTTGATCCTTTCCTGTGAAACCAGTATTTGTTTCCGATGCAGCACTGCAGGTTCGATGTATTCCTTGGATAGACACATTGACGATGAAACACAGATATCTCATCGGAATTAAATGCAAAAGGCACAATGACGCCTTAAGTACAAGGAAAGAGACTCTTCTTACAGACTGTGTTTGATCCTTTCCTGTGAGACCAGGATTAGTTTCCGATAGCCCACTGCCGTTTCAATGTATTCCTTGGACCTTCACATTGACGATGAAACACAGAAATCGCATTGGAATTAAATAAAAAAGGCACAATGCCGCCTTAAGTTCAAGAAAAGAGACTCTTCTTACAGTCTGTGATATGATTCTTATCTGTGAGACCAGTATTAGTTTCCGATACACCACTGCTAGTTCAATGTATTCCTTGGACCTTCACATGGACGACGAAACACAGAGATGGCATCGGAATTAAATACAAAAGGCACAATGCCGCCTTAAGTACAAGAATAGAAACTCTTCTTACAGTCGGTGTTTTGAGCATTCCCTGTGAGACCAGTTAATGTTTCCGATACACCACTGCAGGTTCAATGTATTCCTTGGACCTTCACATTGACGATGAAACACAGAAATGGCATCGGAATTAAATACAAAAGGCACAATGCCGTCTTAAGTACAAGAATAGAAACTCTTCTTACAGTCGGTGTTTTGAGCACTCCCTGTGAGACCAGTTAAAGTTTCCGATACACCACTGCAGGTTCAATGTATTCCTTGGACCTTCACATTGACGATGAAACACAGAAATCGCATCGAAATTAAATTCAAAATGCACTATGCCGTCTTAAGTAAAAGACGAGAGACTCTTCTTACTGTCAGTGCTTTGAGCATTCCCTGTGAGACCAGTATTCGTTTCCGATACACCACTGCAGGTTCAATGTATTCCTTGGACCTTCACATAGACGATGAAACACAGAAATCGCATGGGAATTTATTACAAAAGGCGCAATGCCGCCTTAAGTACAAGAATAGAGACTCTTCTTACAGTCGGTGCTTTGAGCATTCCCTGTCAGACAAGTATTAGTTTCCGATACACCACTGCAGGTTCAATGTATTCCTTGGACCTTCACATTGACGATCAAACACAGAAATCGCATCGGAATTAAATACAAAAGGCGCAATGCCGCCTTAAGTACAAGAATAGAGACTCTTCATTCAGTCGGTGCCATGAGCATTCCCTGTGAGACCAGTATTAGTTTCCGATACACCACTGCAGGATCAATGTATTCCTTGGACCTTCACATTGACAATGAATCACAGAAATCGCATCGGAATTAAATATAAAAGGCCCAATGCCGCCTTAAGTACAAGAATAGTGACTCTTCTTTCAGTCGGTGCTTTGAGCATTCCCTGTGAGACCAGTATTAGTTTCTGATACACCACTGCAGGTTCAATGTATTCCTTGGACCTTCACATTGACGATGAAACACGGAAATCGCATCGGAGTTAAATACAAAAGGCTCAATGCCACCTTAAGTGTAAGAATAGAGACTCTTCTTACTGTCGGTGCATTGAGCATTCCCTGTGAGACCAGTATTAGTTTCCGATACACCACTGCAGGTTCAATGTATTCCTTGGACCTTCACATTGACGATGAAACACAGAAATCGCATCGGTGTTAAATACAAAACGCACAATGACGCCTTAGGTACAACAATTGAGACTCTTCTTACTGTCGGTGATTTGAGCATACCCTGTGAGACAAGTATTAGGTTCCGATACACCACTGCGGGTTCAATTTATTCCTTGGACATTCACATTGACGATGAAACACAGAAATCGCATCTGAATTAAATACAAATGGCGCAATGCCGCCTTAGGTACAATAATAGAGACTCTTCTTACAGTCGATGCTTTGAGCATTCCCTGTGAGACCAGTATTAGTTTCCGATACACCACTGCAGGTTCAATGTATTCCTTGGACCTTCACATTGACGATGAATCAATGAAATCGCATCGTAATTAAATACAAAAGGCGCAATGCCGCCTTAAGTACAAGAATAGAGACTCTTCTTACAGTCGGTGCTTTGAGCATTCCCTGTGAGACCAGTATTAGTTTCTGATACACCACTGTAGGTTCAATGTATTCCTTGGACCTTCACATTGACGATGAAACACAGAAATCGCATCGGAGTTAAATACTAAAGACACAATGCCGCCTTAAGTACAAGAATTGAGACTCTTCTTACTGTCGGTGCTTTGAGCATTCCCTGTGAGACCAGTATTAGTTTCCGATACACCACTGCAGGTTCAATGTATTCCTTGGACCTTCACATTGACGATGAAACACAGAAATCGCATCGGAATTAAATACAAAAGGCGCAATGCCGCCTTAAGTACAAGAATAGAGACTCTTCTTTCAGTCGGTGCTTTGAGCATTCCCTGTGAGATCAGTATTAGTTTCTAATACACCACTGCAGGTTCAATGTATTCCTTGGACCTTCACATTGACGATGAAACACAGATATCGCATCGGAGTTAATACAAAAGGCACAATGCTGTCTTAAGTACAAGAATAGAGACTCTTCTTAATGTCGGTGCATTGAGCATTCCCTGTGAGACCAGTATTAGTTTCCGTTACACCACTGCAGGTTCAATGTATTCCTTGGTCCTTCACATTGACAATGAAACACAGAAAACGCATCGGAATTAAATTCAATAGGCACTCTGCCGTCTTAAGTACAAGAATAGAGACTCTTCTTACAGTCGGTGCTTTGAGCATTCCCTGTGAGACCAGTATTAGTTTCCGAAACTCCACTGCAGGTTCAATGTGTTCCTTGGACCTTGACATTGACGATGAAACACAGAAATCACATCGGTATTAAATACTAAAGGCACAATGCCGCCTTAAGTACAAGAATAGAGACTCTTCTTACAGTCGGTGCTTTGAGCATTCCCTGTGAGACCAGAATTACTTTCCGATACACCACTGCAGATTCAATGTATTCCTTGGACCTTCACATTGACGATGAAACACAGAAATCGCATAGGAATTAATAACAAAAGGCGCAATGCCACCTTAAGTACAAGAATAGGGACTCTTCCTACTGTCGGTGCTATGAGCATTGCCTGTGAGACCGGCATTAGTTTCTGATACACCACTGCAGGTTCAATGTATTACATGGACCTTCACATTGACTATGAAACACAGAAATCGCATCGGAGTTCAATACAAAAGGCATAAAGCCGCCGTAAGTACAAGAATAAAGACTCTTCTTACTGTCGGTGCTTTGAGCATTCCCTGTGAGACCAGTATTAGTTTCCGATACACCACTGCAGGTTCAATGTATTCCTTGGACATTCACATTAACGATGAAACACATCAATCGCATCGGAATTAAATACAAAAGGCGCAATGCCATATTCAGTACAAGAATAGAGTCTCTTCTTACAGTCTGTGCTTTGATCCTTTCCTGTGAGATCAGGATTAGTTTCCGATAGCCCACTGCAGTTTCAATGTATTCCTTGGACCTTCACATTGACGATGAAACACAGAAATCGCATAGGAATTAAATACAAAAGGCACAATGCCGACTTAAGTACAAGAATAGAAACTCCTCTTACAGTTGGTGTTTTGAGCATTCCCTGTGAGACCACTTATAGTTTCCGATACACCACTGCAGGTTCAATGTATTCCTTGGACCTACACATTGACGATGAAACACAGAAATCGCATCGAAATTAAATTCAAAAGGCACTATGCCGTCTTAAGTACAAGACGAGAGACTCTTCTTACTGTCAGTGCTTTGAGCATTCCCTGTGAGACCAGTATTAGTTTCCGATACACCACTGCAGGTTCAATGTATTCCTTGGACCTTCACATTGACGATGAAACACAGAAATCGCATCGGAATTAATAACAAAAGGCACAATGCCGTCATATGTACAGGAATAGAGACTCTTCTTACAGTCGGTGCTTTGAGCATTCCCAGTGAGACCAGTATTAGTTTCCGACACACCACTGCGTGTTCAATTTATTCCTTGGACATTCACATTGACGATGAAACACAGAAATCGCATCTGAATTAAATACAAAAGTCGCAATGCCGCCTTAAGTACAATAATAGAGACACTTCTTACAGTCGATGCTTTGAGCATTCCCTGTGAGACCAGTATTAGTTTCCGATACACCACTGCAGGTTCAGTGTATTTCTTGGACTTTCACATTGACGATGAATCACAGAAATCGCATCGGAAATAAATACAAAAGGTGCAATGCCGCCTTAAGTACAAGAATAGAGACTCTTCTTTCAGTCGGACTTTGAGCATTCCCTGTGAGACCAGTATTAGTTTCTGATACACCACTGCAGGTTCAATGTATTCGTTGGACCTTCACATTGACGATGAAACACAGAAATCGCATCGGAATTAAATACAAAAGGCACAATGCTGACTTAAGTACAAGAATAGAGACTCTTCTTACAGTCGGTGCCATGAGCATTCCCTGTGAGACCAGTATTAGTTTCCGATACACCACTGCAGGATCAATGTATTCCTAGGACCTTCACATTGACGATGAAACACAGAAATCGCATCGGAATTAAATATAAAAGGCCCAATGCCGCCTTAAGTACAAGAATAGAGACTCTTCTTACAGTCGGTGCTTTGAGCATTCCCTGTGAGACCAGTATTAGTTTCTGATACACCACTGCAGGTTCAATGTATTCCTTGGACCTTCTCATTGACGATGAAACACAGAAATCGCATCGGAGTTAAACACAAAAGGCTCAATGCCCCCTTAAGTACAAGATTAGAGACTCTTCTTACTGTCGGTGTTTGAGCATTCCCTGTGAGACCAGTATTAGTATCCGATACACCACTGCAGGTTCTATGTATTCCTTGGACCTTCACATTGACGATGAAACACAGAACTCGCATCGGAGTTAAATACAAAACGCACAATGCTGCCTTAAGTACAACAATTGAGACTCTTCTTACTGTCGGTGATTTGAGCATTCCCTGTGAGACCAGTATTTGGTTCCGATACACCACTGCGTGTTCAACTTATTCCTTGGACATTCACATTGACGATGAAACACAGAAATCGCATCTGAATTAAATACAAAAGGCACAATGCCGCCTTAGGTACAATAATAGAGACTCTTCTTACAGTCGATGCTTTGAGCATTCCCTGTGAGACCAGTATTAGTTTCCGATACACCACTGCAGGTTCAATGTATTCCTTGGACCTTCACATTGACGATGAATCAATGAAATCGCATCGTAATTAAATACAAAAGGCGCAATGCCGCCTTAAGTACAAGAATAGAGACTCCTCTTACAGTCGGTGCTTTGAGCATTCCCTGTGAGACCAGTATTAGTTTCTGATACACCACTGCAGGTTCGATGTATTCCTCGGACCTTCACATTGACGATGAAACACAGAAATCGCATCGGAATTAAATACAAACGGCGCAATGCCACCTTAAGTACAAGAATAGGGACTCTTCCAACTGTCGGTGCTTTGAGCATTCCCTGTGAGACCAGTATTAGTTTCCGATACACCACTGCAGGTTCAATGTATTCCTTGGACCTTCACATTGACGATGAAACACAGAGATCGCATCGAAATGAAATACAAAAGGCGCAATGCCGCCTTCAGTACAAGAATAGAGACTCTTCTTACAGTCGGTGTTTTGAGCATTCCCTGTGAGACCAGTATTAGGTTCTGATACACCACTGCAGGTTCAGTGTATTCCTTGGACCTTCACATTGACGATGAAACACAGAAATGGCATCGGAATTAAATACAAAAGGCACAATGCCGCCTTAAGTACAAGAATAGAAACTCCTCTTACAGTCGGTGTTTTGAGCATTCCCTGTGAGACCAGTTAAAGTTTCCGATACACCACTGCAGGATCAATGTATTCCTTGGACCTTCACATTGACGATGAAACACAGAAATCGCATCGGTGTTAAATACAAAACGCACAATGACGCCTTAGGTACAACAATTGAGACTCTTCTTACTGTCGGTGATTTGAGCATACCCTGTGAGACAAGTATTAGGTTCCGATACACCACTGCGGGTTCAATTTATTCCTTGGACATTCACATTGACGATGAAACACAGAAATCGCATCTGAATTAAATACAAATGGCGCAATGCCGCCTTAGGTACAATAATAGAGACTCTTCTTACAGTCGATGCTTTGAGCATTCCCTGTGAGACCAGTATTAGTTTCCGATACACCACTGCAGGTTCAATGTATTCCTTGGACCTTCACATTGACGATGAATCAATGAAATCGCATCGTAATTAAATACAAAAGGCGCAATGCCGCCTTAAGTACAAGAATAGAGACTCTTCTTACAGTCGGTGCTTTGAGCATTCCCTGTGAGACCAGTATTAGTTTCTGATACACCACTGTAGGTTCAATGTATTCCTTGGACCTTCACATTGACGATGAAACACAGAAATCGCATCGGAGTTAAATACTAAAGACACAATGCCGCCTTAAGTACAAGAATTGAGACTCTTCTTACTGTCGGTGCTTTGAGCATTCCCTGTGAGACCAGTATTAGTTTCCGATACACCACTGCAGGTTCAATGTATTCCTTGGACCTTCACATTGACGATGAAACACAGAAATCGCATCGGAATTAAATACAAAAGGCGCAATGCCGCCTTAAGTACAAGAATAGAGACTCTTCTTTCAGTCGGTGCTTTGAGCATTCCCTGTGAGATCAGTATTAGTTTCTAATACACCACTGCAGGTTCAATGTATTCCTTGGACCTTCACATTGACGATGAAACACAGATATCGCATCGGAGTTAATACAAAAGGCACAATGCTGTCTTAAGTACAAGAATAGAGACTCTTCTTAATGTCGGTGCATTGAGCATTCCCTGTGAGACCAGTATTAGTTTCCGTTACACCACTGCAGGTTCAATGTATTCCTTGGTCCTTCACATTGACAATGAAACACAGAAAACGCATCGGAATTAAATTCAATAGGCACTCTGCCGTCTTAAGTACAAGAATAGAGACTCTTCTTACAGTCGGTGCTTTGAGCATTCCCTGTGAGACCAGTATTAGTTTCCGAAACTCCACTGCAGGTTCAATGTGTTCCTTGGACCTTGACATTGACGATGAAACACAGAAATCACATCGGTATTAAATACTAAAGGCACAATGCCGCCTTAAGTACAAGAATAGAGACTCTTCTTACAGTCGGTGCTTTGAGCATTCCCTGTGAGACCAGAATTACTTTCCGATACACCACTGCAGATTCAATGTATTCCTTGGACCTTCACATTGACGATGAAACACAGAAATCGCATAGGAATTAATAACAAAAGGCGCAATGCCACCTTAAGTACAAGAATAGGGACTCTTCCTACTGTCGGTGCTATGAGCATTGCCTGTGAGACCGGCATTAGTTTCTGATACACCACTGCAGGTTCAATGTATTACATGGACCTTCACATTGACTATGAAACACAGAAATCGCATCGGAGTTCAATACAAAAGGCATAAAGCCGCCGTAAGTACAAGAATAAAGACTCTTCTTACTGTCGGTGCTTTGAGCATTCCCTGTGAGACCAGTATTAGTTTCCGATACACCACTGCAGGTTCAATGTATTCCTTGGACATTCACATTAACGATGAAACACATCAATCGCATCGGAATTAAATACAAAAGGCGCAATGCCATATTCAGTACAAGAATAGAGTCTCTTCTTACAGTCTGTGCTTTGATCCTTTCCTGTGAGATCAGGATTAGTTTCCGATAGCCCACTGCAGTTTCAATGTATTCCTTGGACCTTCACATTGACGATGAAACACAGAAATCGCATAGGAATTAAATACAAAAGGCACAATGCCGACTTAAGTACAAGAATAGAAACTCCTCTTACAGTTGGTGTTTTGAGCATTCCCTGTGAGACCACTTATAGTTTCCGATACACCACTGCAGGTTCAATGTATTCCTTGGACCTACACATTGACGATGAAACACAGAAATCGCATCGAAATTAAATTCAAAAGGCACTATGCCGTCTTAAGTACAAGACGAGAGACTCTTCTTACTGTCAGTGCTTTGAGCATTCCCTGTGAGACCAGTATTAGTTTCCGATACACCACTGCAGGTTCAATGTATTCCTTGGACCTTCACATTGACGATGAAACACAGAAATCGCATCGGAATTAATAACAAAAGGCACAATGCCGTCATATGTACAGGAATAGAGACTCTTCTTACAGTCGGTGCTTTGAGCATTCCCAGTGAGACCAGTATTAGTTTCCGACACACCACTGCGTGTTCAATTTATTCCTTGGACATTCACATTGACGATGAAACACAGAAATCGCATCTGAATTAAATACAAAAGTCGCAATGCCGCCTTAAGTACAATAATAGAGACACTTCTTACAGTCGATGCTTTGAGCATTCCCTGTGAGACCAGTATTAGTTTCCGATACACCACTGCAGGTTCAGTGTATTTCTTGGACTTTCACATTGACGATGAATCACAGAAATCGCATCGGAAATAAATACAAAAGGTGCAATGCCGCCTTAAGTACAAGAATAGAGACTCTTCTTTCAGTCGGACTTTGAGCATTCCCTGTGAGACCAGTATTAGTTTCTGATACACCACTGCAGGTTCAATGTATTCGTTGGACCTTCACATTGACGATGAAACACAGAAATCGCATCGGAATTAAATACAAAAGGCACAATGCTGACTTAAGTACAAGAATAGAGACTCTTCTTACAGTCGGTGCCATGAGCATTCCCTGTGAGACCAGTATTAGTTTCCGATACACCACTGCAGGATCAATGTATTCCTAGGACCTTCACATTGACGATGAAACACAGAAATCGCATCGGAATTAAATATAAAAGGCCCAATGCCGCCTTAAGTACAAGAATAGAGACTCTTCTTACAGTCGGTGCTTTGAGCATTCCCTGTGAGACCAGTATTAGTTTCTGATACACCACTGCAGGTTCAATGTATTCCTTGGACCTTCTCATTGACGATGAAACACAGAAATCGCATCGGAGTTAAACACAAAAGGCTCAATGCCCCCTTAAGTACAAGATTAGAGACTCTTCTTACTGTCGGTGTTTGAGCATTCCCTGTGAGACCAGTATTAGTATCCGATACACCACTGCAGGTTCTATGTATTCCTTGGACCTTCACATTGACGATGAAACACAGAACTCGCATCGGAGTTAAATACAAAACGCACAATGCTGCCTTAAGTACAACAATTGAGACTCTTCTTACTGTCGGTGATTTGAGCATTCCCTGTGAGACCAGTATTTGGTTCCGATACACCACTGCGTGTTCAACTTATTCCTTGGACATTCACATTGACGATGAAACACAGAAATCGCATCTGAATTAAATACAAAAGGCACAATGCCGCCTTAGGTACAATAATAGAGACTCTTCTTACAGTCGATGCTTTGAGCATTCCCTGTGAGACCAGTATTAGTTTCCGATACACCACTGCAGGTTCAATGTATTCCTTGGACCTTCACATTGACGATGAATCAATGAAATCGCATCGTAATTAAATACAAAAGGCGCAATGCCGCCTTAAGTACAAGAATAGAGACTCCTCTTACAGTCGGTGCTTTGAGCATTCCCTGTGAGACCAGTATTAGTTTCTGATACACCACTGCAGGTTCAATGTATTCCTTGGACCTTCACATTGACGATGAAACACAGAAATCGCATCGAAGTTAAATACAAAAGGCTCAATGCCACCATAAGTGTAATAATAGAGACTCTTCTTACTGTCGGTGCATTGAGCATTCCCTGTGAGACCAGTATTAGTTTCCGATACACCACTGCGGGTTCAATTTATTCCTTGGACATTCACATTGACGATGAAACACAGAAATCGCATCTGAATTAAATACAAAAGGCGCAATGCCGCCTTAGGTACAATAATAGAGACTCTTCTTACAGTCGATGCTTTGAGCATTCCCTGTGAGACCAGTATTAGTTTCCGATACACCACTGCAGGTTCGATGTATTCCTCGGACCTTCACATTGACGATGAAACACAGAAATCGCATCGGAATTAAATACAAACGGCACAATGCCGCCTTAAGTACAAGAATAGAAAATCTTCTTACAGTCGGTGTTTTGAGCACTCCCTGTGAGACCAGTATTAGTTTCCGATACACCACTGCAGGTTCAATGTATTCCTTGGACCTTCACATTGACAAGGAAACACAGAAATCGCATCGGAATTAAATTCAAAAGGCACTATGCCGTCTTAAGTACAAGAATAGAGACTCTTCTTACAGTCGGTGCATTGAGCATTCCCTGTGAGACCAGTATTAGTTTCCGATACACCACTGCAGGTTCAATGTATCCCTTGGACCTTCACATTGACGATGAAACACAGAAATCGCATCGGAATTAGTTACAAAAGGCGCAATGCCACCTTAAGTACAAGAATAGGGACTCTTCCAACTGTCGGTGCTTTGAGCATTCCCTTTGAGACCGGCATTAGTTTCTGATACACCACTGCAGGTTCAATGTATTCCATGGCCTTCACATTGACTATGAATCACAGAAATCGCATCGGAGTCAAATACAAAAGGCACTAAGCCGCCATAAGTACAAGAATAAAGACTCTTCCTACTGTCGGTGCTTTGAGCATTCCCTGTGAGACCAGTATTAGTTTCCGATACACCACTGCAGGTTCAATGTATTCCTTGGACCTTCACATTGACGATGAAACACAGAGATCGCATCGAAATGAAATACATAAGGCGCAATGCCGCCTTCAGTACAAGAATAGAGACTCTTCTTACAGTCGGTGTTTTGAGCATTCCCTGTGAGACCAGTATTAGGTTCTGATACACCACTGCAGGTTCAGTGTATTCCTTGGACCTTCACATTGACGATGAAACACAGAAATGGCATCGGAATTAAATACAAAAGGCACAATGCCGCCTTAAGTACAAGAATAGAAACTCCTCTTACAGTCGGTGTTTTGAGCATTCCCTGTGAGACCAGTTAAAGTTTCCGATACACCACTGCAGGTTCAATGTATTCCTTGGACCTTCACATTGACGATGAAACACAGAAATCGCATCGAAATTAAATTCAAAATGCACTATGCCGTCTTAAGTACAAGACGATAGACTCTTCTTACTGTCAGTGCTTTGAGCATTCCCTGTGAGACCAGTATTAGTTTCCGATACACCACTGCAGGTTCAATGTATTCCTTGGACCTTCACATTGACGATGAAACACAGAAATCGCAACGGAATTAATTACAAAATTCGCAATGCCGCCTTAAGTACAAGAATAGAGACTCATCTTACAGTCGGTGCTTTGAGCATTCCCTGTCAGACCAGTATTAGTTTCTGATACACCACTGTAGGTTCAATGTATTCCTTGGACCTTCAAATTGACGATGAAACACAGAAATCGCATCGGAGTTAAATACAAAAGGCACAATGCCGCCTTAAGTACAAGAATTGAGACTCTTCTTACTGTCGCTGCTTTGAGCATTCCCTGTGAGACCAGTATTAGTTTCCGATACACCACTGCAGGTTCAATGTATTCCTTGGACCTTCACATTGACGATGAAACACAGAAATCGCATCGGAATTAAATACAAAAGGCGCAATGCCGCCTTAAGTACAAGAATAGAGACTCTTCTTTCAGTCGGTCTTTGAGCATTCCCTGTGAGACCAGTATTAGTTTCTGATACACCACTGCAAGTTCAATGTATTCGTTGGACCTTCACATTGACAATGAAACACATGAAATCGCATCGGAATTAAATACAAAAGGCACAATGCTGTCTTAAGTACAAGAATAGAGACTCTTCTTACAGTCGGTGCCATGAGCATTCCCTGTGAGACCAGTATTAGTTTCCGATACACCACTGCAGGATCAATGTATTCCTTGGACCTTCACATTGACGATGAATCACAGAAATCGCATCGGAATTAAATATAAAAGGCCCAATGCCGCCTTAAGTACAAGAATAGTGACTCTTCCTTCAGTCGGTGCTTTGAGCATTCCCTGTGAGACCAGTATTAGTTTCTGATACACCACTGCAGGTTCAATGTATTCCTTGGACCTTCACATTGACGATGAAACACAGAAATCGCATCGGAGTTAAATACAAAAGGCTCAATGCCACCTTAAGTGTAAGAATAGAGACTCTTCTTACTGTCGGTGCATTGAGCATTCCCTGTGAGACCAGTATTAGTTTCCGATACACCACTGCAGGTTCAATGTATTCCTTGGACCTTCACATTGACGATGAAACACAGAAATCGCATCGGTGTTAAATACAAAACGCACAATGACGCCTTAAGTACAACAATTGAGACTCTTCTTACTGTCGGTGATTTGAGCATACCCTGTGAGACCAGTATTAGGTTCCGATACACCACTGCGGGTTCAATTTATTCCTTGGACATTCACATTGACGATGAAACACAGAAATCGCATCTGAATTAAATACAAAAGGCGCAATGCCGCCTTAGGTACAATAATAGAGACTCTTCTTACAGTCGATGCTTTGAGCATTCCCTGTGAGACCAGTATTAGTTTCCGATACACCACTGCAGGTTCAATGTATTCCTTGGACCTTCACATTGACGATGAATCAATGAAATCGCTTCGTAATTAAATACAAAAGGCGCAATGCCGCCTTAAGTACAAGAATAGAGACTCTTCTTACAGTCGGTGCTTTGAGCATTCCCTGTGAGACCAGTATTAGTTTCTGATACACCACTGTAGGTTCTATGTATTCCTTGGACCTTCACATTGACGATGAAACACAGAAATCGCATCGGAGTTAAATACTAAAGACACAATGCCGCCTTAAGTACAAGAATTGAGACTCTTCTTACTGTCGGTGCTTTGAGCATTCCCTGTGAGACCAGTATTAGTTTCCGATTCACCACTGCAGGTTCAATGTATTCCTTGGACCTTCACATTGACGATGAAACACAGAAATCGCATCGGAATTAAATACAAAAGGCGCAATGCCGCCTTAAGTACAAGATTAGAGACTCTTCTTTCAGTCGGTGCTTTGAGCATTCCCTGTGAGATCAGTATTAGTTTCTAATACACCACAGCAGGTTCAATGTATTCCTTGGACCTTCACATTGACGATGAAACACAGAAATTGCATCGGAGTTAAATACAAAAGGCACAATGCTGTCTTAAGTACAAGAATAGAGAATCTTCTTACAGTCGGTGCTTTGAGCATTAACTGTGAGACCAGTATTAGTTTCCGAAACTCCACTGCAGGTTCAATGTGTTCCTTGGACCTTGACATTGACGATGAAACACAGAAATCACATCGGTATTAAATACTAAAGGCACAATGCCGCCTTAAGTACAAGAATAGAGACTCTTCTTACAGTCGGTGCTTTGAGCATTCCCTGTGAGACCAGAATTACTTTCCGATACACCACTGCAGATTCAATGTATTCCTTGGACCTTCACATTGACGATGAAACACAGAAATCGCATCGGAATTAATAACAAAAGGCGCAATGCCACCTTAAGTACAAGAATAGGGACTCTTCCTACTGTCGGTGCTATGAGCATTGCCTGTGAGACCGGCATTAGTTTCTGATACACCACTGCAGGTTCAATGTATTACATGGACCTTCACATTGACTATGAAACACAGAAATCGCATCGGAGTTCAATACAAAAGGCATAAAGCCGCCTTAAGTACAAGAATAAAGACTCTTCTTACTGTCGGTGCTTTGAGCATTCCCTGTGAGACCAGTATTAGTTTCCGATACACCACTGCAGGTTCAATGTATTCCTTGGACATTCACATTAACGATGAAACACATCAATCGCATCGGAATTAAATACAAAAGGCGCAATGCCATATTCAGTACAAGAATAGAGACTCTTCTTACAGTCTGTGCTTTGATCCTTTCCTGTGAGATCAGGATTAGTTTCCGATAGCCCACTGCAGTTTCAATGTATTCCTTGGACCTTCACATTGACGATGAAACACAGAAATCGCATCGGAATTAAATACAAAAGGCACAATGCCGACTTAAGTACAAGAATAGAAACTCCTCTTACAGTCGGTGTTTTGAGCATTCCCTGTGAGACCAGTTATAGTTTCCGATACACCACTGCAGGTTCAATGTATTCCTTGGACCTTCACATTGACGATGAAACACAGAAATCGCATCGAAATTAAATTCAAAAGGCACTATGCCGTCTTAAGTACAAGACGAGAGACTCTTCTTACTGTCAGTGCTTTGAGCATTCCCTGTGAGACCAGTATTAGTATCCGATACACCACTGCAGGTTCAATGTATTCCTTGGACCTTCACATTGACGATGAAACACAGAAATCGCATCGGAATTAATAACAAAAGGCACAATGCCGTCATAAGTACAGGAATAGAGACTCTTCTTACAGTCGGTGCTTTGAGCATTCCCAGTGAGACCAGTATTAGTATCCGACACACCACTGCGTGTTCAATTTATTCCTTGGACATTCACATTGACGATGAAACACAGATATCGCATCTGAATTAAATACAAAAGTCGCAATGCCGCCTTAAGTACAATAATAGAGACACTTCTTACAGTCGATGCTTTGAGCATTCCCTGTGAGACCAGTATTAGTTTCCGATACACCACTGCAGGTTCAATGTATTTCTTGGACTTTCACATTGACGATGAATCACAGAAATCGCATCGGAAATAAATACAAAAGGTGCAATGCCGCCTTAAGTACAAGAATAGAGACTCTCCTTTCAGTCGGTCTTTGAGCATTCCCTGTGAGACCAGTATTAGTTTCTGATACACCACTGCAGGTTCAATGTATTCGTTGGACCTTCACATTGACGATGAAACACAGAAATCGCATCGGAATTAAATACAAAAGGCACAATGCTGTCTTAAGTACAAGAATAGAGACTCTTCTTACAGTCGGTGCCATGAGCATTCCCTGTGAGACCAGTATTAGTTTCCGATACACCACTGCAGGATCAATGTATTCCTTGGACCTTCACATTGACGATGAAACACAGAAATCGCATCGGAATTAAATATAAAAGGCCCAATGCCGCCTTAAGTACAAGAATAGAGACTCTTCTTACAGTCGGTGCTTTGAGCATTCCCTGTGAGACCAGTATTAGTTTCTGATACATCACTGCAGGTTCAATGTATTCCTTGGACCTTCTCATTGACGATGAAACACAGAAATCGCATCGGAGTTAAATACAAAAGGCTCAATGCCCCCTTAAGTACAAGAATAGAGACTCTTCTTACTGTCGGTGTTTGAGCATTCCCTGTGAGACCAGTATTAGTTTCCGATACACCACTGCAGGTTCAATGTATTCCTTGGACCTTCACATTGACGATGAAACACAGAACTCGCAACGGAGTTAAATACAAAACGCACAATGCTGCCTTAAGTACAACAATTGAGACTCTTCTTACTGTCGGTGATTTGAGCATTCCCTGTGAGACCAGTTTTTGGTTCCGATACACCACTGCGTGTTCAACTTATTCCTTGGACATTCACATTGACGATGAAACACAGAAATCTTATCTGAATTAAATACAAAAGGCACAATGCCGCCTTAGGTACAATAATAGAGACTCTTCTTACAGTCGATGCTTTGAGCATTCCCTGTGAGACCAGTATTAGTTTCCGATACACCACTGCAGGTTCAATGTATTCCTTGGACCTTCACATTGACGATGAATCAATGAAATCGCATCGTAATTAAATACAAAAGGCGCAATGCCGCCTTAAGTACAAGAATAGAGACTCCTCTTACAGTCGGTGCTTTGAGCATTCCCTGTGAGACCAGTATTAGTTTCTGATACACCACTGCAGGTTCAATGTATTCCTTGGACCTTCACATTGACGATGAAACACAGAAATCGCATCGGAGTTAAATACAAAAGGCTGAATGCCACGTTAAGTGAAATAATAGAGACTCTTCTTACTGTCGGTGCATTGAGCATTCCCTGTGAGACCAGTATTAGTTTCCGATACACCACTGCAGGTTCAATGTATTCCTTGGACCTTCACATTGACGATGAAACACAGAAATCGCATCGGTGTTAAATACAAAACGCACAATGACGCCTTAAGTACAACAATTGAGACTCTTCTTACTGTCGGTGATTTGAGCATACCCTGTGAGACCAGTATTAGGTTCCGATACACCACTGCGGGTTCAATTTATTCCTTGGACATTCACATTGACGATGAAACACAGAAATCGCATCTGAATTAAATACAAAAGGCGCAATGCCGCCTTAGGTACAATAATAGAGACTCTTCTTACAGTTGATGCTTTGAGCATTCCCTGTGAGACCAGTATTAGTTTCCGATACACCACTGCAGGTTCGATGTATTCCTCGGACCTTCACATTGACGATGAAACACAGAAATCGCATCGGAATTAAATACAAACGGCACAATGCCGCCTTAAGTACAAGAATAGAAAATCTTCTTACAGTCGGTGTTTTGAGCATTCCCTGTGAGACCAGTATTAGTTTCCGATACACCACTGCAGGTTCAATGTATTCCTTGGACCTTCACATTGACAATGAAACACAGAAATCGCATCGGAATTAAATTCAAAAGGCACTATGCCGTCTTAAGTACAAGAATAGAGACTCTTCTTACAGTCGGTGCTTTGAGCATTCCCTGTCAGACCAGTATTAGTTTCTGATACACCACTGTAGGTTCAATGTATTCCTTGGACCTTCAAATTGACGATGAAACACAGAAATCGCATCGGAGTTAAATACAAAAGGCACAATGCCGCCTTAAGTACAAGAATTGAGACTCTTCTTACTGTCGCTGCTTTGAGCATTCCCTGTGAGACCAGTATTAGTTTCCGATACACCACTGCAGGTTCAATGTATTCCTTGGACCTTCACATTGACGATGAAACACAGAAATCGCATCGGAATTAAATACAAAAGGCGCAATGCCGCCTTAAGTACAAGAATAGAGACTCTTCTTTCAGTCGGTCTTTGAGCATTCCCTGTGAGACCAGTATTAGTTTCTGATACACCACTGCAAGTTCAATGTATTCGTTGGACCTTCACATTGACGATGAAACACATGAAATCGCATCGGAATTAAATACAAAAGGCACAATGCTGTCTTAAGTACAAGAATAGAGACTCTTCTTACAGTCGGTGCCATGAGCATTCCCTGTGAGACCAGTATTAGTTTCCGATACACCACTGCAGGATCAATGTATTCCTTGGACCTTCACATTGACGATGAATCAATGAAATCGCATCGTAATTAAATACAAAAGGCGCAATGCCGCCTTAAGTACAAGAATAGAGACTCTTCTTACAGTCGGTGCTTTGAGCATTCCCTGTGAGACCAGTATTAGTTTCTGATAAACCACTGTAGGTTCAATGTATTCCTTGGACCTTCACATTGACGATGAAACACAGAAATCGCATCGGAGTTAAATACTAAAGCCACAATGCCGCCTTAAGTACAAGAATTGAGACTCTTCTTGCTGTCGGTGCTTTGAGCATTCCCTGTGAGACCAGTATTAGTTTCCGATACACCACTGCAGGTTCAATGTATTCCTTGGACCTTCACATTGACGATGAAACACAGAAATCGCATCGGAATTAAATACAAAAGGCGCAATGCCGCCTTAAGTACAAGAATAGTGACTCTTCTTTCAGTCGGTGTTTTGAGCATTCCCTGTGAGACCAGTATTAGTTTCTGATACACCACTGCAGGTTCAATGTATTCCTTGGACCTTCACATTGACGATGAAACACAGAAATCGCATCGGAGTTAAATACAAAAGGCTCAATGCCACCTTAAGTGTAAGAATAGAGACTCTTCTTACTGTCGGTGCATTGAGCATTCCCTGTGAGACCAGTATTAGTTTCCGATACACCACTGCAGGTTCAATGTATTCCTTGGACCTTCACATTGACGATGAAACACAGAAATCGCATCGGTGTTAAATACAAAACGCACAATGACGCCTTAAGTACAACAATTGAGACTCTTCTTACTGTCGGTGATTTGAGCATACCCTGTGAGACCAGTATTAGGTTCCGATACACCACTGCGGGTTCAATTTATTCCTTGGACATTCACATTGACGATGAAACACAGAAATCGCATCTGAATTAAATACAAAAGGCGCAATGCCGCCTTAGGTACAATAATAGAGACTCTTCTTACAGTCGATGCTTTGAGCATTCCCTGTGAGACCAGTATTAGTTTCCGATACACCACTGCAGGTTCAATGTATTCCTTGGACCTTCACATTGACGATGAATCAATGAAATCGCATCGTAATTAAATACAAAAGGCGCAATGCCGCCTTAAGTACAAGAATAGAGACTCTTCTTACAGTCGGTGCTTTGAGCATTCCCTGTGAGACCAGTATTAGTTTCTGATACACGACTGTAGGTTCAATGTATTCCTTGGACCTTCACATTGACGATGAAACACAGAAATCGCATCGGAGTTAAATACTAAAGACACAATGCCGCCTTAAGTACAAGAATTGAGACTCTTCTTACTGTCGGTGCTTTGAGCATTCCCTGTGAGACCAGTATTAGTTTCCGATACACCACTGCAGGTTCAATGTATTCCTTGGACCTTCACATTGACGATGAAACACAGAAATCGCATCGGAATTAAATACAAAAGGCGCAATGCCACCTTAAGTACAAGATTAGAGACTCTTCTTTCAGTCGGTGCTTTGAGCATTCCCTGTGAGATCAGTATTAGTTTCTAATACACCACTGCAGGTTCAATGTATTCCTTGGACCTTCACATTGACGATGAAACACAGAAATTGCATCGGAGTTAAATACAAAAGGCACAATGCTGTCTTAAGTACAAGAATAGAGACTCTTCTTACAGTCGGTGCTTTGAGCATTCCCTGTGAGACCAGTATTAGTTTCCGAAACTCCACTGCAGGTTCAATGTGTTCCTTGGACCTTGACATTGACGATGAAACACAGAAATCACATCGGTATTAAATACTAAAGGCACAATGCCGCCTTAAGTACAAGAATAGAGACTCTTCTTACAGTCGGTGCTTTGAGCATTCCCTGTGAGACCAGAATTACTTTCCGATACACCACTGCAGATTCAATGTATTCCTTGGACCTTCACATTGACGATGAAACACAGAAATCGCATCGGAATTAATAACAAAAGGCACAATGCCGTCATAAGTACAGGAATAGAGACTCTTCTTACAGTCGGTGCTTTGAGCATTCCCAGTGAGACCAGTATTAGTTTCCGACACACCACTGCGTGTTCAATTTATTCCTTGGACATTCACATTGACGATGAAACACAGAAATCGCATCTGAATTAAATACAAAAGTCGCAATGCCGCCTTAAGTACAATAATAGAGACACTTCTTACGGTCGATGCTTTGAGCATTCCCTGTGAGACCAGTATTAGTTTCCGATACACCACTGCAGGTTCAATGTATTTCTTGGACTTTCACATTGACGATGAATCACAGAAATCGCATCGGAAATAAATACAAAAGGTGCAATGCCGCCTTAAGTACAAGAATAGAGACTCTCCTTTCAGTCGGTCTTTGAGCATTCCCTGTGAGACCAGTATTAGTTTCTGATACACCACTGCAGGTTCAATGTATTCGTTGGACCTTCACATTGACGATGAAACACAGAAATCGCATCGGAATTAAATACAAAAGGCACAATGCTGTCTTAAGTACAAGAATACAGACTCTTCTTACAGTCGGTGCCATGAGCATTCCCTGTGAGACCAGTATTAGTTTCAGATACACCACTGCAGGATCAATGTATTCCCTGGACCTTCACATTGACGATGAAACACAGAAATCGCATCGGAATTAAATATAAAAGGCCCAATGCCGCCTTAAGTACAAGAATAGAGACTCTTCTTACAGTCGGTGCTTTGAGCATTCCCTGTGAGTCCAGTATTAGTTTCTGTTACACCACTGCAGGTTCAATGTATACCTTGGACCTTCTCATTGACGATGAAACACAGAAATCGCATCGGAGTTAAATACAAAAGGCTCAATGCCCCCTTAAGTACAAGAATAGAGACTCTTCTTACTGTCGGTGTTTGAGCATTCCCTGTGAGACCAGTATTAGTTTCCGATACACCACTGCAGGTTCAATGTATTCCTTGGACCTTCACATTGACGATGAAACACAGAACTCGCATCGGAGTTAAATACAAAACGCACAATGCTGCCTTAAGTACAACAATTGAGACTCTTCTTACTGTCGGTGATTTGAGCATTCCCTGTGAGACCAGTATTTGGTTCCGATACACCACTGCGTGTTCAACTTATTCCTTGGACATTCACATTGACGATGAAACACAGAAATCGCATCTGAATTAAATACAAAAGGCACAATGCCGCCTTAGGTACAATAATAGAGACTCTTCTTACAGTCGATGCTTTGAGCATTCCCTGTGAGACCAGTATTAGTTTCCGATACACCACTGCAGGTTCAATGTATTCCTTGGACCTTCACATTGACGATGAATCAATGAAATCGCATCGTAATTAAATACAAAAGGCGCAATGCCGCCTTAAGTACAAGAATAGAGACTCCTCTTACAGTCGGTGCTTTGAGCATTCCCTGTGAGACCAGTATTAGTTTCTGATACACCACTGCAGGTTCAATGTATTCCTTGGACCTTCACATTGACGATGAAACACAGAAATCGCATCGGAGTTAAATACAAAAGGCTCAATGCCACCTTAAGTGTAATAATAGAGACTCTTCTTACTGTCGGTGCATTGAGCATTCCCTGTGAGACCAGTATTAGTTTCCGATACACCACTGCAGGTTCAATGTTCTCCTTGGACCTTCACATTGACGATGAAACACAGAAATCGCATCGGTGTTAAATACAAAACGCACAATGACGCCTTAAGTACAACAATTGAGACTCATCTTACTGTCGGTGATTTGGGCATACCCTGTGAGACCAGTATTAGGTTCCGATACACCACTGCGGGTTCAATTTATTCCTTGGACATTCACATTGACGATGAAACACAGAAATCGCATCTGAATTAAATACAAAAGGCGCAATGCCGCCTTAGGTACAATAATAGAGACTCTTCTTACAGTCGATGCTTTGAGCATTCCCTGTGAGACCAGTATTAGTTTCCGATACACCACTGCAGGTTCGATGTATTCCTCGGACCTTCACATTGACGATGAAACACAGAAATCGCATCGGAATTAAATACAAACGGCACAATGCCGCCTTAAGTACAAGAATAGAAAATCTTCTTACAGTCGGTATTTTGAGCATTCCCTGTGAGACCAGTATTAGTTTCCGATACACCATAGCAGGTTCAATGTATTCCTTGGACCTTCACATTGACAATGAAACACAGAAATCGCATCGGAATTAAATTCAAAAGGCACTATGCCGTCTTAAGTACAAGAATAGAGACTCTTCTTACAGTCGGTGCTTTGAGTATTCCCTGTGAGACCAGTATTAGTTTCCGATACTCCACTACAGGTTCAATGTGTTCCTTGGACTTTGACATTGGCGAAGAAACACAGAAATCGCATTGGTATTAAATACAAAAGGCACAATGCCGCCTTAAATACAAGAATAGAGACTCTTCTTACAGTCGGTGCATTGAGCATTCCCTGTGAGACCAGTATTAGTTTCCGAAACACCACTGCAGGTTCAATGTATCCCTTGGACCTTCACATTGACGATGAAACATAGAAATCGCACCGGAATTAATTACAAAAGGCGCAATGCCACCTTAAGTACAAGATTAGGGACTCTTCCTACTGTCGGTGCTTTGAGCATTCCCTTTGAGACCGGCATTAGTTTCTGATACACCACTGCAGGTTCAATGTTTTCCATGGCCTTCACATTGACTATGAATCACAGAAATCGCATCGGAGTCAAATACAAAAGGCACTAAGCCGCCATAAGTACAAGAATAAAGACTCTTCTTACTGTCGGTGCTTTGAGCATTCCCTGTGAGACCATAATTAGTTTCCGATACACCACTGCCGGTTCAATGTATTCCTTGGACCTTCACATTGACGATGAAACACAGAAATCGCATCGAAATGAAATACAAAAGGCGCAATGCCGCCTTCAGTACAAGAATAGAGACTCTTCTTACAGTCGGTGTTTTGAGCATTCCCTGTGAGACCAGTATTAGGTTCTGATACACCACTGCAGGTTCAATGTATTCCTTGGACCTTCACATTGACGATGAAACACAGAAATCGCATCGGAGTAAAATACAAAAGGCACAATGGTGCCTGAGGTACAAGAATAGAGACTCTTCTTACTGTCGGTGGTTTGAGCATTCCCTGTGAGACCAGTATTAGTTTCCGACACACCACTGCAGTTTCAATGTATTCCTTGGACCTTCACATTGACGTTGAAACACAGAAATCGCATCGGAATTAAATACAAAAGGCGCAATGCCGCCTTAAGTACAAGAATAGAGACTCTTATTACAGTCGGTGCCATGAGCATTCCCTGTGAGACCAGTATTAGTTTCCGATACACCACTGCCGGATCAATGTATTCCTTGGACCTCCACATTGACGATGAAACACAGAAATCGCATCGGAATTAAATATAAAAGGCCCAAAGCCACCTTAAGTACAAGAATAGAGACTCTTCTTACAGTCGGTGCTTTGAGCATTCCCTGTGAGACCAGTTTAGTTTCTGATACACCAATGCAGGTTCAATTTATTCCTTGGACCTTCACATTGACGATGAAACACAGAAATTGCATCGGAGTTAAATACAAAAGGCACAATGCCGCATTAAGTACAATAATAGAGACTCTTCTTACTGTCGGTGCTTCGAGCATTCCCTGTGAGACCAGTATTAGTTTCTGATACACCACTGCAAGTTCAATGTATTCGTAGGACCTTCACATTGACGATGAAACACATGAAATCGCATCGGAATTAAATACAAAAGGCACAATGCTGTCTTAAGTACAAGAATAGAGACTCTTCTTACAGTCGGTGCCATGAGCATTCCCTGTGAGACCAGTATTAGTTTCCGATACACCACTGCAGGATCAATGTATTCCTTGGACCTTCACATTGACGATGCATCACAGAAATCGCATCGGAATTAAATATAAAAGGCCCAATGCCGCCTTAAGTACAAGAATAGTGACTCTTCTTTCAGTCGGTGCTTTGGCATTCCCTGTGAGACCAGTATTAGTTTCTGATACACCACTGCAGGATCAATGTATTCCTTGGACCTTCACATTGACGATGAAACACAGAAATCGCATCGGAGTTAAATACAAAAGGCTCAATGCCACCTTAAGTGTAATAATAGAGACTCTTCTTACTGTCGGTGCATTGAGCATTCCCTGTGAGACCAGTATTAGTTTCCGATACACCACTGCAGGTTCAATGTATTCCTTGGACCTTCACATTGACGATGAAACACAGAAATCGCATCGGAATTAAATACAAAGGGCGCAATGCCGCCTTAGGTACAATAATAGAGACTCTTCTTACAATCGATGCTTTGAGCATTCCCTGTGAGACCAGTATTAGTTTCCGATACACCACTGCAGGTTCAATGTATTCCTTGGACCTTCACATTGACGATGAATCAATGAAATCGCATCGTAATTTAATACAAAAGGCGCACTGGCGCCTTAAGTACAAGAATAGAGACTCCTCTTACAGTCGGTGCTTTGAGCATTCCCTGTGAGAACAGTATTAGTTTCTGATACACCACTGCAGGTTCAATGTATTCCTTGGACCTTCACATTGACGATGAAACACAGAAATCGCATTGGAATTAAATACAAGAAGCACAATGCCGCGAAAAGTACAAGATCAGAGACTCTTCTACAGTCTGTGCCTTGAACACTCCCAGTGAGACCAGTTTTAGTTTCCGATACCCCACTGCAGGTTCAATGTATTCCTTGGACATACACCTTGACGATGAAACGCTCAAATTACATCGGAATTAAATACAAAAGGCACAATCCCGCCTTAGGTGCCAGAAGAGTGAGACTTCTTAGTGTCTGTGCTTTGATCGTTTCCTGTGAGACCAGTATTAGTTTCCGATACACCACTGCAGGTTCAATGTATTTCTTGGACCTTCACATTGACGATGAAACACAGAAATCGCATCGGAATTAAATACAAGAAGCACAATTCCGCGTAAAGTACGTGATCAGAGACTCTTCTACAGTCTGTGCCTTGAACACTCCCTGTGTGACCAGTATTAGTTTCCGATACACCACTGCAGGTTCAATGTATTTCTTGGACCTTCACATTGACGATGAAACACAGAAATCGCATCGGAATTAAATACAAGAAGCATAATTCCGCGTAAAGTACATGATCAGAGACTCTTCTACAGTCTGTGCCTTGAACACTCCCTGTGTGACCACTATTAGTTTCCGATACACCACAGCAGGTTCAAAGTATCCCTTGAACCTTCACATTGACTATGAAACACAGAAATCGCATTGGAATTAAATACAAAGGGCACAATGCCGGCTTAAGTACAAGAATACAGACTCTTTTTACAGTTAGTGCTTTGAGCATTCCCTGTGAGGCCAGTATTAATTTCCGATACACCACTGCAGGTTGAATGTATTCCTTGTCATACACATTGACGAAGAAACACTCAAATTACATCGGAATTAAATACAAAAGGCACAATGCCTCCTTAAGTACAATAATAGAGACTCTTCTTACAGTCGGTGCTTCGAGCATTCCCTGTGAGACCAGTATTAGTTTCCGATACACCACTGTAGGTTCAATGTATTCCTTGGAGATACACATTGACGATGAAATACTGAAATTACATCGGAATTAAATACAAAATGCACAATGCCGCCTTAAGTGCTAGAAGAGTGAGACTTCTTAGAGTCTGTGCCTTGATCCTTTCCTGTGAGACAAGTATTAGCTTCCGATACACCACTGCAGGTTCAATGTATTCCTTGTCATACACATTGACGAAGAAACACTGAAATTACATCGGAATTAAATACAAAAGGCACAATGCCGCCTTAATAACAAGAATAGAGACTCTTCTTACAGTCGGTGCTTTGAGCATTCCCTGTGAGGCCAGTAATAGTTTCCGATACACCACTGCAGGTTCAATGTATTCCTTGGACCTTCACATTGACGATGAAACACAGAAATCGCATCGGAATGAAATACAAAAGGCACAATGCCGCATTAAGTACAAGAATAGAGACTCTTCTTACAGTCGGTGCTTTGAGCGTTCTCTCTGAGAGCAGTATTAGATTCCGATACACCTCTGCAGGTTCAAGGCATTCCTTGGACCTTCACATTGACGATGAAACACAGAAATCGAATCGGAATTAAATACAAAAGGCACAATGCCGCCTTCATTACAAGAATAATGACTCTTCTTACAGTCGGTGCTTTGAGCATACCCTGTGAGACCAGTAATAGTTTCCAATACATCACTGCAGATTCAATGTATTCCTTGGACCTTCACATTGACGATGAAACACAGAAATCGCATCATAATTAAATACAAAAGGCAGAATGCCGCCTTAAGTACAAGAATAGAGACTCTCCTTACAGTCGGTGCTTTGAGCATTCCCTGTGAGACCAGTATTAGTTTCCGATACACCACTGCAGGTTCAATGTATTCCTTGGACCTTCACATTGACGATGAAACACAGAAATCGCATCGCAATTAAATACAAAAGGCACAATGCCGACTTAAATACATGAATTGAGACTCTTCTTACAGTCGGTGCTTTGAGCTTTCCCTGTGAGACCAGTATTAGTTTCCGATACACCACTGCAGGTTCAATGTATTGCTTGGAGCTTCACATTGACGATGAAACACAGAAATCGCATCGGAATTAAATACAAAAGGCACAATGCCGCCTTAAGTCCAGGAGTAGAGACCCTTCTTACAGTGGATGTTTTGAATATTCCCTGTGAGACCAGTATTAATTTCCGATACACCACTGCAATTTCAATGTATTCCTTGTCATACACATTGACGATGAAACACTGAAATTACATCGGAATAAAATACAAAAGGCACAATGCCGCCGTAAGTTTAAGAATAGGGATTCTTCTAACAGTTGGTGCTTTGAGCATTCCCTGTGAGACCAGTATTAGTTTCCGATACACCACTGCAGATTCAATCTATTCCTTGGAACATCAAGTTGACGATGAAACACAGAAATCGCATCGGAACTATATACAGAAGGCACAATGCCGGCATAAGTACAAGAATACCGACTCTTCTTACAGTCGGTGCTTTGAGCATTCCCTGTGAGACCAGTATTAGTTTCCGACACACCACTGCAGGTTCAATGTATTCCTTGGACTTACACAATGACCATGAGACACTGAAATTGCATCGGAATTAAATACAAAAGGCACAATGCCGCCTTAAGTGCAAGAAGAGTGAGACTTCTTAGAGTCTGTGCCTTGATCCTTTCCTGTGCGACCAGTATTAGTTTCCGATACACCACTGCAGGTTCTATGTATTCCTTGGACATACACATTGACGAAGAAACACTGAAATTACATCGAAATTAAATACTAAAGGCACAATGCCGCCTTAAGTGCAAGAATAGTGAGACTACTTAGAGTCTGTGCTTTGATCCTTTCCTGTGAGACCAGTATTAGTTTCCGATTCACCACTGTAGGTTCAATGTATTTCTTGGACATACACATTGACGATGAAACACTGATATTACATCGGAATTAAATACTAAAGGCACAATGCCGCCTTAAGTGCAAGAAGAGTGAGACTTCTTAGAGTCTGTGCTTTGATCCTTTCCTGTGAGACCGGTATTAGTTTCCGATACACCACTGCAGGTTCAATGTATTCCGTGGATCTTCACATTGACGATGAAACACAGAAATCGCATCGGAATTAAATACAAGAAACACAATGCCGCGTAATGTACAAGATCAGAGACTCTTCTACAGTCTGTGCCTTGAACACTCCCTGTGAGACCAGTATTAGTTTCCGATACACCACTGCAGGTTCAATGTATTCCTTGGACATACAGAGTGACGATGAAACACTCAAATTACATCGGAATTAAGTACAAAAGGCACAATGCCGCCTTAAGTGCAAGAAGAGTGAGACTTCTTAGAGTCTGTGCTTTGATCCTTTCCTGTGAGACCAGTATTAGTTTCCGATACACCACTGCAGGTTCAATGTATTCCTTGGACTTACACAATGACGATGAAACACTGAAATTACATCGGAATTAAATACAAAAGACACAATGACGCCTTAATGCAAGAAGAGTGAGACTTCTTAGAGTCAATTCTTTGATCCTTTCCTGTGAGAACAGTATTAGTTTCCGATACACCACTGCAGGTTTAATGTATACCTTGGACCTTCACATTGACGATGAAACCCAGAAATCGCATCGGATTTAAATATAAAAGGCACAATGCCGCCTTAATTACAAGAATAGAGACTCTTCTAACAGTCGGTGCTTTGAGCATTCCCTGTGAGACCAGCATTAGTTTCCGGTACACCACTGCAGGTTCAAAGTATTCCGTGCACCTTCACATTGACTATGAAACACAGAAATCGCATCGGAATTAAATACAAAAGGTACAATGCCGCCTTAAGTGCCAGAAGAGTGAGACTTCTTAGAGTCTGCGCTTTGATCCTTTCCTGTGAGACCAGTATTAGTTTCCGAGACACCACTGCAGGTTCAATGTATTCCTTGGACCTTCACATTGACGATGAAACACAGAAATCGCATTGGAATTAAATACAAGAAGCACAATGCCGCGAAAAGTACAAGATCAGTGACTCTTCTACAGTCTGTGCCTTGAACACTCCCAGTGAGACCAGTTTTAGTTTCCGATACCCCACTGCAGGTTCAATGTATTCCTTGGACATACACCTTGACGATGAAACACTCAAATGACATTGGAATTAAATACAAAAGGCACAATGCCGCCTTAGGTGCCAGAAGAGTGAGACTTCTTAGTGTCTGTGCTTTGATCGTTTCCTGTGAGACCAGTATTAGTTTCCGATACACCACTGCAGGTTCAATGTATTTCTTGGACCTTCACATTGACGATGAAACACAGAAATCGCATCGGAATTAAATACAAGAAGCACAATTCCGCGTAAAGTACATGATCAGAGACTCTTCTACAGTCTGTGCCTTGAACACTCCCTGTGTGACCAGTATTAGTTTCCGATACACCACTGCAGGTTCAATGTATTTCCTGGACCTTCACATTGACGATGAAACACAGAAATCGCATCGGAATTAAATACAAGAAGCATAATTCCGCGAAAAGTACATGATCAGAGACTCTTCTACAGTCTGTGCCTTGAACACTAATTGTGTGACCAGTATTAGTTTCCGATACACCACTGCAGGTTCAAAGTATCCCTTGAACCTTCACATTGACTATGAAACACAGAAATCGCATTGGAATGAAATACAAAGGGCACAATGCCGGCTTAAGTACAAGAATACAGACTCTTCTTACAGTTAGTGCTTTGAGCATTCCCTGTGAGGCCAGTATTAATTTCCGATACACCACTGCAGGTTCAATGTATTCCTTGTCATACACATTGACGAAGAAACACTGAAATTACATCGGAATTAAATACAAAAGGCACAATGCCTCCTTAAGTACAATAATAGAGGCTCTTCTTACAGTCGGTGCTTTGAGCATTCCCTGTGAGACCAGTATTAGTTTCCGATACACCACTGTAGGTTCAATGTATTCCTTGGACATACACATTGACGATGAAATACTGAAATTACATCGGAATTAAATACAAAATGCACAATGCCGCCTTAAGTGCTAGAAGAGTTAGACTTCTTAGAGTCTGTGCCTTGATCCTTTCCTGTGAGACAAGTATTAGCTTCCGATACACCACTGCAGGTTCAATGTATTCCTTGTCATACACATTGACGAAGAAACACTGAAAT
This sequence comes from Schistocerca serialis cubense, assembly GCF_023864345.2. Taxonomy (NCBI): domain Eukaryota; kingdom Metazoa; phylum Arthropoda; class Insecta; order Orthoptera; family Acrididae; genus Schistocerca; species Schistocerca serialis. The sequence goes on from NC_064640.1 coordinate 1,069,956,132, forward strand.
TACATCGGAATTAAATACAAAAGGCACAATGCCGCCTTAATAACAAGAATAGAGACTCTTCTTACAGTCGGTGCTTTGAGCATTCCCTGTGAGGCCAGTAATAGTTTCCGATACACCACTGCAGGTTCAATGTATTCCTTGGACCTTCACATTGACGATGAAACACAGAAATCGCATAGGAATGAAATACAAAAGGCACAATGCCGCCTTAAGTACAAGAATAGAGACTCTTCTTACAGTCGGTGCTTTTAGCGTTCTCTCTGAGAGCAGTATTAGCTTCCGATACACCTCTGCAGGTTCAAGGCATTCCTTGGACCTTCACATTGACGATGAAACACAGAAATCGAATCGGAATTAAATACAAAAGGCACAATGCCGCCTTAATTACAAGAATAATGACTCTTCTTACAGTCGGTGCTTTGAGCATACCCTGTGAGACCAGTAATAGTTTCCGATACACCACTGCAGATTCAATGTATTCCTTGGACCATCACATTGACGATGAAACACAGAAATCGCATCATAATTAAATACGAAAGGCAGAATGCCGCCTTAAGTACAAGAATAGAGACTCTCCTTACAGTCGGTGCTTTGAGCATTCCCTGTGAGACCAGTATTAGTTTCCGATACACCACTGCAGGTTGAATGTATTCCTTGGACCTTCACATTGACGATGAAACACAGAAATCGCATCGCAATTAAGTACAAAAGGCACAATGCCGACTTAAATACATGAATTGAGACTCTTCTTACAGTCGGTGCTTTGAGCTTTCCCTGTGAGACCAGTATTAGTTTCCGATACACCACTGCAGGTTCAATGTATTGCTTGGAGCTTCACATTGACGATGAAACACAGAAATCGCATCGGAATTAAATACAAAAGGCACAATGCCGCCTTAAGTCCAGGAGTAGAGACCCTTCTTACAGTGGATGCTTTGAATATTCCCTGTGAGACCAGTATTAATTTCCGATAAACCACTGCAGCTTCAATCTATTCTTTGTCATACACATTGACGATGAAACACTGAAATTACATCGGAATTAAATACAAAAGGCACAATGCCGCCTTAAGTACAAGAATAGAGACTCTTCTTACAGTTGGTGCTTTGAGCATTCCCTGTGAGGCCAGTATTAACTTCCGATACATCACTGCAATTTCAATGTATTCCTTGTCATACACATTGACGATGAAACACTGAAATTACATCGGAATAAAATACAAAAGGCACAAAGCCGCCGTAAGTTTAAGAATAGGGATTCTTCTTACAGTTGGTGCTTTGAGCATTCCCTGTGAGACCAGTATTAGTTTCCGATACACCACTGCAGGTTCAATCTATTCCTTGGAACATCAAGTTGACGATGAAACACAGAAATCGCATCGGAATTATATACAGAAGGCACAATGCCGGCATAAGTACAAGAATACCGACTCTTCTTACAGTCGGTGCTTTGAGCATTCCCTGTGAGACCAGTATTAGTTTCCGACACACCACTGCAGGTTCAATGTATTCCTTGGACTTACACAATGACCATGAGACACTGAAATTACATCGGAATTAAATACAAAAGGCACAATGCCGCCTTAAGTGCAAGAAGAGTGAGACTTCTTAGAGTCTGTGCCGTGATCCTTTCCAGTGCGACCAGTATTAGTTTCCGATACACCACTGCACGTTCAATGTATTCCTTGGACCTTCACATTGACGATGAAACACAGAAATCGCATCGCAATTAAATACAAAAGGCACAATGCCGCCTTAATTACAAGAATAGAGACTCTTCTTACAGTCGGTGCTTTGAGCATTCCCTGTGGGAGCAGTATTAGTTTCCGATACACCACTGCTGCGGGTTCAATGTGTTCCTTGGACCTAGACATTGACTATGAAACACAGAAGTCGCATCGGAATTAAATACAAAAGGCACAAGGCCGCCTTAAGTACAAGAATAGAGACCCTTCTTACAGTCGGTGCTTTAAGCATTCCCTGTGAGACCAGTATTAGTTTCCGATACACCACTGCAGGTTCAAGGTATTCCTTGGACCTTCACATTGACTATGAAACACAGAAAACGATGCGGAATTAAATGCAAAAGGCACAATGCCGCCTTAAGTACAAGAATAGAAACTCTTCTTACAGTCGGTGTTTTGAGCATTCCCTGTGAGACCAGTATTAGTTTCCGATACACCACTGCAGGTTCAAGGTATTCCTAGGACCTTCACATTGACAATGAAACACAGAAGTCGCATCGGAATTAAATACAAAAGGCACAAGGCCGATTTAAGTACAAGAATAGAGACTCTTCTTACATTCGGTGCTTTGAGCATTCCCTGTGGGACCAGTATTAGTTTCCGATACACCACTGCAGGTTCAAAGTATTCCTTGGACCTTCACAGTGACTATGAAACACAGAAATCGCATCGGAATTAAATACAAACGGCACAATGCCGGCTTAAGTACAAGAATAGAGACACTTCTTACAGTCGTTGCTTGGAGCATTCCCTCTGAGAGTAGTATTAGTTTCCGATACACCACTACAGGTTCAAAGTATTCCTTGGACCTTCACAATTTCTATGAAACACAGAAATCGCATCGGAATTAAATACAAAAGTCACAATGCCGGCTTAAGTACAAGAATAGAGACTCTTCTTACAGTCGGTGCTTTGAGCATTCCCTGTGAGACCATTATTAGTTTCCGATACACCGCTGCAGGTTCAATGTATTCCTTGGACATACACAATGACGATGAAACACTGAAATTACATCGGAATTAAATACAAAAGACACAATGCCGCCTTAATGCAAGAAGAGTGAGACTTCTTAGAGTCCATTCTTTGATCCTTCCCTGTGAGACCAGAATTAGTTTCCGATAGACCAATGCAGATTCAATGTATTCCTTGGACCTTCACATTGACGATGAAACCCAGAAATCGCATCGGAATTAAATATAAAAGGCACAATGCCGCCTTAATAACAAGAATAGAGACTCTTCTTACAGTCGGTGCTTTGAGCATTCCCTGTGAGACCAGTATTAGTTTCCGATACAACACTGCAGGTTCAATGTATACCTTGGACCTTCACATTGACGATCAAACACAGAAGTCGCATCGGAATAAAATACAAAACGCACAATGCCGCCTTAAGTACAAGAATAGAGACACTTCTTACAGTCGGTGCTTCGAGCATTCCCTCTGAGGGCAGTATTAGTTTCCGATACACCACTTCAAGTTCAAGGTATTCCTTGGACCTTCACATTGACTACGAAACACAGAAATCGCATCGGAATTAAATACAAAAGGCACAATGCCGGCTTAAGTACAAGAATAGCGACTCTTCTTACAGTTAGTGCTTTGAACATTCCTTGTGAGACCAGTATTAGTTTCCGATACACCACTGCAAGTTCAATGTATTCCTTGGACCTTCACATTGACGATGAAACACAGAAATCGCATCGTAATTAAATACAAGAAGCACAATGCCGCTTAAAGTACAAGATCAGAGACTCTTCTACAGTCTGTGCCTTGAACACTCCCTGTGAGACCAGTATTAGTTTCCGATACACCACTGCAGGTTCAATGTATTCCTTGGACCTTCACATTGACGATGAAACACAGAAATCGCATCGCAATTAAATACAAAAGGCACAATGCCGGCTTAAATACATGAATTGAGACTCTTCTTACAGTCGGTGCTTTGAGCTTTCCCTGTGAGACCAGTATTAGTTTCCGATACACCACTGCAGGTTCAATGTATTGCTTGGAGCTTCACATTGACGATGAAACACAGAAATCGCATCGGAATTAAATACAAAAGGCACAATGCCGCCTTAAGTCCAGGAGTGGAGACCCTTCTTACAGTGGATGCTTTGAATATTCCCTGTGAGACCAGTATTAATTTCCGATAAACCACTGCAGCTTCAATGTATTCTTTGTCATACACATTGACGATGACACACTGAAATTACATCGGAATTAAATACAAAAGGCACAATGCCGCCTTAAGTGCAAGAATAGAGACTCTTCTTACAGTTGGTGCTTTGAGCATTCCCTGTGAGGCCAGTATTAACTTCCGATACACCACTGCAATTCCAATGTATTCCTTGTCATACACATTGACGATGAAACACTGAAATTACATCGGAATAAAATACAAAAGGCAAAATGCCGCCGTAAGTTTAAGAATAGGGATTCTAGTTACGGTTGGTGCTTTGAGCATTCCCTGTGAGACCAGTATTAGTTTCCGACACACCACTGCAGGTTCAATGTATTCCTTGGACTTTCACAATGACCATGAGCCACTGAAATTACATCGGAATTAAATACAAAAGGCACAATGCCGCCTTAAGTGCAAGAAGAGTGAGAATTCTTAGAGTCTGTGCCTTGATCCTTTCCTGTGCGACCAGTATTAGTTTCCGATACACCACTGCAGGTGCAATGTATTCCTTGGACCTTCACATTGACGATGAAACACAGAAATCGCATCGCAATTAAATACAAAAGGCACAATGCCGCCTTAATTACAAGAATAGAGACTCTTCTTACAGTCGGTGCTTTGAGCATTCCCTGTGGGAGCAGTATTAGTTTCCGATACACCACTGCTGCAGGTTCAATGTATTCCTTGGACCTTAACATTGACTATGAAACACAGAAATCGCATCGGAATTAAATACAAAAGGCACAAGGCCGCCTTAAGTACAAGAATAGAGACCCTTCTTACAGTCGGTGCTTTAAGCATTCCCTGTGAGACCAGTATTAGTTTCCGTTACACCACTGCAGGTTCAAGGTATTCCTTGGACCTTCACATTGACTATGAAACACAGAAATCGATGCGGAATTAAATGCAAAAGGCACAATGCCGCCTTAAGTACAAGAATAGAAACTCTTCTTACAGTCGGTGTTTTGAGCATTCCCTGTGAGACCAGTATTAGTTTCCGATACACCACTGCTGGTTCAAGGTATTCCTAGGACCTTCACATTGACTATGAAACACAGAAGTCGCATCGGAATTAAATACAAAAGGCACAAGGCCGCCTTAAGTACAAGAATAGAGACTCTTCTTACATTCGGTGCTTTGAGCATTCCCTGTGGGACCAGTATTAGTTTCCGATACACCACTGCAGGTTCAAAGTATTCCTTGGACCTTCACAGTGACTATGAAACACAGAAATCGCATCGGAATTAAATACAAACGGCACAATGCCGCATTAAGTTCAAGAATAGAGACACTTCTTACAGTCGTTGCTTTGAGCATTCCCTCTGAGAGTAGTATTAGTTTCCGATACACCACTACAGGTTCAAAGTATTCCTTGGACCTTCACAATGACTATGAAACACAGAAATCGCATCGGTATTAAATACAAAAGTCACAATGCCGGCTTAGGTACAAGAATAGAGACTCTTCTTACAGTTCGTGCTTTGAGCATTCCCTGTGAAACCAGTATTAGTTTCCGATACACCGCTGCAGGTTCAATGTATTCCTTTGACTTTCACATTGACGATGAAACACAGGAATCGCGACGGAATTAAATACAAAAGGCACAATGCCGCCTTAAGTACAAGAATAGAGACTCTTCTTACAGTCGGTGCTTTGAGCATTCCCTGTGAGACCATTATTAGTTTCCGATACACCGCTGCAGGTTCAATGTATTCCTTGGACATACACAATGACGATGAAACACTGAAATTACATCGGAATTAAATACAAAAGACACAATGCCGCCTTAATGCAAGAAGAGTGAGACTTCTTAGAGTCCATTCTTTGATCCTTTCCTGTGAGACCAGTATTAGTTTCCGATAGACCACTGCAGATTCATTGTATTCCTTGGACCTTCACATTGACGATGAAACCCAGAAATCGCATCGGAATTAAATATAAAAGGCACAATGCCGCCTTAATAACAAGAATAGAGACTCTTCTTACAGTCGGTGCTTTGAGCATTCCCTGTGAGACCAGTATTAGTTTCCGATACAACACTGCAGGTTCAATGTATACCTTGGACCTTCACATTGACGATGAAACACAGAAGTCGCATCGGAATAAAATACAAAAGGCACAATGCCGCCTTAAGTACAAGAATAGAGACACTTCTTACAGTCGGTGCTTCGAGCATTCCCTCTGAGAGCAGTATTAGTTTCCGATACACCACTTCATGTTCAAGGTATTCCTTGGACCTTCACATTGACTACGAAACACAGAAATCGCATCGGAATTAAATACAAAAGGCACAATGCCGGCTTAAGTACAAGAATAGAGACTCCTCTTACAGTTAGTGCTTTGAGCATTCCTTGTGAGACCAGTATTAGTTTCCGATACACCACTGCAAGTTCAATGTATTCCTTGGACCTTCACATTGATGATGAAACACAGAAATCGCATCGTAATTAAATACAAGAAGCACAATGCCGCATAAAGTACAAGATCAGAGACTCTTCTACAGTCTGTGCCTTGAACACTCCCTGTGAGACCAGTATTAGTTTCCGATACACCACTGCAGGTTCAAATAATTCCTTGCACCTTCACATTGACTAAGAAACACAGAAATCGCATCGGAATTAAATACAAGAGACACAATGCCGCCTTAAGTACAGGAATAGAGACAGTTCTTACAGTCGGTGCTTTGAGCATTCCCTCTGAGAGCAGTATTAGTTTCCGATACACCATTGCGGGTTCAATGTATTCCTTGGACATACACATTGACGATGAAACACTGAAACTACATCGAAATTAAATACAAAAGGCACAATGCCGCTTTAAGTGCAAGAAGAGTGAGACTTCTTAGAGACTGTGCTTTGATCCTTTCCTGTGAGACCAGTATTAGTTTCCGATTCACCACTGTGGGTTCAATGTCTTCCTTTGACATACACATTGACGATGAAACACAGAAATTACATCGGAGTTAAATACGAAAGGCACATTGCCGCCTTAAGTGCAAGAAGAGTGAGACTTCTTAGAGTCTGTGCTTTGGTCCTTTCCTGTGAGACCAGTATTAGTTTCCGATTCACCACTGCAGGCTCAATGTATTCCTTGGAACTACTCATTGACGATGAAACACAGAACTTACATCGGAATTAAGTACAAAAGGCACAATACCGTCTTAAGTACAAGAATAGTGACTCTTCTACTGTCAGTGCCTTGAACACGCCCTGTGTGACCAGTATTAGTTTCCCATGCACCACTGGAGGTTCAATGTATTCCTTGGACCTAAACATTGACGATGGCACACAGAAATTACATCGGAATTAAATACTAAAGGCACAATGCCACCTTTAGTGCAAGATGAGTGAGATTTCTTAGTATCTGTGCTTTGATCCTTTAATGTGAGACCCGTATTAGTTTCCGATACACCACTGCCGGTTCAATGTATTCCTTGGACCTTCACATTGGCGATGAAACACAGAAATCGCATCGGAATTAAATACAAGAAGCACAATGCCGCGTAAAGTACAAGATCAGAGACTCATCTACAGTGTGTGCCTTGAACACTCCCTGTGAGACCAGTATTAGTTTCCGATACACCACTGCAGACTCAATGTATTCCTTGGACCTACACATTGACGATGAAACACTGAAATTACATCGGAATTAAATACAAACGGCACAACGCCGCTTTAAGAGAAAGAAGAGTGACCCTTCTTACAGTCTGTGACTTGAGCATTCCCTCTGAGACCAGTTTTAGATACCGATGCACCAATGCAGGATTAATGTATTACTTAGTCCCACACATTGACGAAGAAACACAGAGATTGCATTGTATTTAAATACAAAAGGCAAAATGCCGCCGTACGTACACAAATAGTGACTCTTCTTACAGTCTGTGCAATGAGCATTCCGTGTGAGACCAGTATTAGTTTCCGATAAACCACTGCAGGTTCAATGTATTAATTGGACCTTAAAATTGACGATGAAACACAGAAATTGCATCGGAATTAAATACAAAAGCCACAATGCCGCCTTATGTACAAGAAGAGAGACTCTTCTATGAGTCTATACATTGACCGTTTTCTGTGAGACCAGTACTAGAATCCGATGCACCACTGAAGGTTTAATGCTTAACTTGGACCTTCACATTGACGATGAAACACAGAAATCGCATCGGAATTAAATACAAAAGGCACAATGCCGCCTTAAGTACAGGAATAGCGACTCTTCTTACAGTCAGTGCTTTGAGCATTCCCTGTGAGACCAGTATTAGTTTCCGATAGACCACTGCAGGTTCTATGTTGTTCTTGGACATACACGTTGACGATGAAACACTGAAATTACATCGGAATTAAATACAAAAGGAACAATGCCGCCTCAAGTACAAGAATAGAGTCTCTTCTTACAGTCGGTGCCTTGAGAATTCCCTGTGAGCCCAGTATCAGTTTCGATACACGACTGCCGCTTCAATGTATTCCTTGGACCTTCACCTTGACGATGAGACACAATAATTACATCGGAATTAAATACAATAGGCACGATGCGCCCTTAATTGCAAGAATAGAGACTCTTCTTATAGTCGGTGCTTTGAGCATTCCCTGTGAGACCAGTATTAGTTTCCGATACACCACTCCAGGTTCAATGTATTCCTTGGACCTTCACATTGACGATGAAACACAATAATTACATCGGAATTAAATACAATAGGCACGATGCGGCCTTAATTGCAAGAATAGAGACTCTTCTTACAGTCTGTGCTTTGAGATTTCCCTGTGAGACCAGTATTAGTTTCCGATACACCACTGCAGGTGCAATGTATTCCTTGGACCTTCACATTGTCGATGAAACACTGAAATTACATCGGAATTAAATACAAAAGGCACAATGCCGCCTTTAGTGCAAGAAGAGTGAGACTTTATAGTCTGTGCTTTGATCCTTTCCTGTGAGACCATTATTTGCTTCCGATACATCACTGCAGGCTCAATGTATACCTTGGACCTTCACATTGGCAGTGAAACACAGATATCGCATCGGAATTAAATACAAAGGCACAATGTCGCCTTAAGTGCAAGAATAGAGAGTCTTCTTACAGTCGGTGCTTTGAGCATTCCCTGTGAGACCACTATTAGTTTCTGATCGACCAATGCCGGTTCAATCTATTCCTAGGACTTTCGCATTGACGAAAAAACACAGAAATCGCATCGTAGTTAAATACAAAAGGCAAAATGCCGCCTTAAATACACGAATACAGACCCTTCACACAGTCGGTGCTTTGAGCATTCCCTGTGAGACCAGTATTAGTTTCCGATACACCACTGCAGGTTCAATGTATTCCTTGGACCTTCACATTGACGATGAAACACAGAAATTGCATCGGAATTAAATACAAAAGGCACAATGCCGCCGTAAGTACAAGAACTGAGAATCTTCTTAAGGTCGGTGATTTAAGCATTCCCTGTGAGACCAGTATTAGTTTCCGATACACCACTGCAGGTTCAATGTATTCCTTGGACCTTCACATTGACGATGAAAGACAGAAATCACATCGGAATTAAATACAAAAGGCACAAAACCGCCTTAAGTACAAGAATAGTGACCCTTCTTACAGTCTGTGACTTGAGCATTCCCTCTGAGACCAGTTTTAGATACCGATGCACCAATGCAGGATTAATGTATTACTTAGTCCCACACATTGACGATGAAACACAGAGATTGCATTATATTTAAATACAAAAGGCAAAATGCCGTCGTAAGTACACAAATAGTGACTCTTCTTACAGTCTGTGCAATGAGCATTCCGTGTGAGACCAGTATTAGTTTCCGATAAACCACTGCAGGTTCAATGTATTAATTGGACCTTAAAATTGACGATGAAACACAGAAATTGCATCGGAATTAAATACAAAAGCCACAATGCCGCCTTATGTACAAGAAGAGAGACTCTTCTATGAGTCTATACCTTGACCGTTTTCTGTGAGACCAGTACTAGAATCCGATGCACCACTGAAGATTTAATGCATAACTCGGACCTTCACATTGACGATGAAACACAGAAATCGCATCGGAATGAAATACAAAAGGCACAATGCCGCCTTAAGTACAGGAATAGCGACTCTTCTTACAGTCGGTGCTTTGAGCATTCCGTGTGAGACCAGTATTAGTTTCCGATACACCACTGCAGGTTCAATGTATTCCTTGGACATACACATTGACGATGAAACACAGAAATCGCATCGGAATTAAATACAAAAGGCACAATGTCGCCTTAAGTACAAGAATAGACACTCTTCTTACAGTCGGTGCTTTGAGCATTCCGTGTGAGACCAGTATTAGTTTCCGATACACCACTGCAGGTTCAATGTATTCCTTGGACATACACATTGACGATGAAACACTGAAATTACATCGGAATTAAATACAAAAGGCACAATGCCGCCTTAAGTACAAGAATAGAGACTCTTCTCATAGTCGGTGCTTTGAGCATTCCCTGTGAGACCAGTATTAGTTTCCGATACACCACTGCAGGTTCAATGTATTCCTTGGACCTTCACATTGACGATGAAACACAATAATGACATCGGAATTAAATACAATAGGCACGATGCGTCCTTAATTGCAAGAATAGAGACTCTTCTTACAGTCGGTGCTTTGAGCTTTCCCTGTGAGACCAGTATTAGTTTCTGATAGACCACTGCCGGTTCAATCTATTCTTAGGATTTTCACATTGACGAAGTAACACAGAAATCGCATCGGAGTTAATTACAAAAGGCAAAATGCCGCCTAAAATACAAGAATAGAGACTCTTCTTACAGTCGGAGCTTTCAGCATTCCCTGTGAGACCAGTATTAGTTTCCGATACACCACTGCAGGTTCAATGTATTCCTTGGACATACACATTGACGATGAAACTCTGAAATTACATCGGAATTAAATACAAAAGGCACAATGCCGCCTTAAGTACAAGAATAGTGACTCTTCTTACAGTCTGTGATATGAGCATTCCCTCTGAGACCAGATTTAGATACCGATGCACAAATGCAGGATTAATCTATTACTTGGTCCCACACATTGACGATGAAACAAAGAGATTGCATTGGATTTAAATACAAAAGGCAAAATGCCGCCGTAGGTACACAAATAGTGACTCTTCTTACAGTCTGTGGAATGAGCATTCCGTGTGAGTCCAGTATTAGTTTCCGATAAACCACTGCAGGGTCAATGTATTAATTGGATCTTCACATTGACGATGAAACACAGAAATTGCATCGGAATTAAATACAAAAGCCACAATGCCGCCTTATGTACAAGAAGAGAGACTCTTCTATGAGTCTACACTTTGACCGTTTTCTGTGAGACCAGTACTAGAATCCGATGCACTACTGAAGGTTTAATGCATAACTCGGACCTTCACATTGACGATAAAACACAGAAATTGCATCGGAATTAAATACAAAAGGCACACTGCCGCCATAAGTACAAGAATAGATACTCTTCTTACAGTCGGTGCCTTGAGCATTCCCTGTGAAACCAGTATTAGTTTCCGATACACGACTGCAGGTTCGATGTTTTCCTTGGACATACACATTGACGATGAAACACTGAAATTACATCGGAATTAAATACAAAAGTAGCAATGCCGCCTCAAGTACAAGAATAGAGACTCTTCTTACAGTCGGTGCTTTGAGCATTCCCTGTGAGACCAGTATTAGTTTCTGATAGACCAATGCCGGTTCAATCTATTCCTAGATCTTTCACATTGACGAAGAAAAACAGAAATCGCATCGGAGTAAAATACATTAGGCAAGATGCCGCCTTAAATACTAGAATACAGACTCTTCTTACAGTCGGTGCTTTGAGCATTCCCTGTGAGACCAGTATTAGTTTCCGATACACCGCTGCAGGTTCAATGTATTCCTTGGACCTTCACATTTACGATGAAACACTGAAATTACATCGGAATTAAACACAAAAGGCACAATGCCGCCTTCAGTGCAAGAAGAGTGAGACTTCTTAGAGTCTGTGCTTTGATCCTTTCCTGTGAGACCAGTATTAGTTTCCGATACACCACTGCAGGTTCAATGTATTCCTAGAACCTTCACATTGACGATGAAACACAGAAATCGCATCGGAATTAAATGCAAAAGGCACAATGCCGCCTTAAGTACAAGATTAGAGACTCTTCTTACAGTCGGTGCTTTGAGCATTCCCTGTGAGACCAGTATTAGTTTCCGATACACCACTGCAGGTTCAATGTATTACTTGGACTTTCACATTGACGATAAAACACAGTATCGCAACGCAATTACATACAAAAAGCACAATGGCGCCTTAAGTACAAGAGTAGAGACTCTTCTTACAGTCGGTGCTTTGAGCATTTCCTGGTTGACCAGTATTAGTTACCGATACACCACTGCAGGTTCAATGTATTCCTAGGACCTTAGCATTTACGATGAAACACTGGAATTACATCGGAATTAAATACAAAAGCCACAATGCCGCCTTAAGTGCAAGAAGAGTGAGACTTCTTAGAGTCTGTGCTTTGATCCTTTCCTGTGAGACCAGTATTAGTTTCCGATACACCACTGCAGGCTCAATGTATTCCTTGGACCTTCACATTGACGATGAAACACAGAAATCGCATCGGAATTAATTACAAAAGGCACATTGCCGCCTTAAGTACAAGAATAGAGACTCTTCTTACAGTCGGTGCATTGAGCATTCCCTGTGAGACCAGTATTAGTTTGCGATACACCACTGCAGGTTCAATGTATTCCTAGGACCTTCACATTGACGATAAAACACAGAAATCGCATCGCAATTACATACAAAAAGCACAATGCCGCCTTAAGTACAAGATTAGAGACTCTTATTACAGTCGGTGCATTGAGCATTCCCTGTGAGACCAGTATTAGTTTACGATACACCACTGCAGGTTCAATGTATTCCTAGGACCTTCACATTGACGATAAAACACAGAAATCGCATCGCAATTACATACAAAAAGCACAATGCCGCCTTAAGTACAAGAATAGAGACTCTTCTGACAGTTGGTGCTTTGAGCATTTCCTGTGAGACCAGTATTAGTTTCCGATACACCATTGCACGTTCAATGTATTCTTTGGACCTTCACATTGACGATGAAACACAGAAATCGCATCGGAATTAAATACAAAAGGCACAATGCCGCCTTAAGTTCAAGAATAGAGACTCTTCTTACAGTCGGTGCTTTGAGCATTCCCTGTGAGACCTGTATTAGTTTCCGATACACCACTGCCGGTTCAATGTATTCCTTGGACCATCACATTGACGATGAAACACTAAATCGCGTCGGAATTGAATACAAAAGGCAAATTGTCGCCGTAAGTACAAGAATAGAGACTCTTCTTACAGTCGGTGATTTGAGCATTCCCTGTGAGACCAGTATTACTTTCCGATACACCACTGCAGGTTCAATGTATTCCTTGGACATACACATTGGCGATGAAACACATAAATTACATCGGAATTAAGTACAAAAGGCACAATGGCGCCTTAAGTACAAGAATAGAGACTCTTCTTACAGTCGGTGCTTTGAGCATTCCCTGTGAGACCAGTATTAGTTTCCGATACACCACTGCAGCTTCAATGTATTCCTTGGACCTTCACATTGACGATGAAACACAGAAATCTCATCGGAATTAAATATAAAAGGCACAATGCCGTCTTAAGTACAAGAATAGAGACACTTCTTACAGTCGGTGCTTTGAGCATTCCCTGTGTCACCAGTATTAGTTTCCAATACACCACTGCTGGTTCAGTGTATTCCTTGGACATACACATTGACGATAAAACAATGACATTACATCGGATTTAAATAGAAAAGGCACAATGCCACCTGAAGTACAAGAATAGAGACTCTTCTTACAGTCGGTGCTTTGAGCATTCCCTGTGAGACCACTATTAGTTTCCGATACACCACTGCAGGTTCAATGTATTTCTTGGACATACACATTGACGATGAAACACTGAAATTACATCGGAAATAAATAAAAAAGGCACCATGCCGCCTTAAGTGCAAGAAGAGTGAGACTCCTTAGAGCCTGTGCCATGATCCTTTCCTGTGAGACCAGTATTAGTTTCCGATACACCACTGCTGGTTCAATGTATTCCTTTGACATTCACATTGACGATGAAACACAGAAATCGCATCGGAATTTAATACAAAAGGCACAATGCCGCCTTAAGTACAAGAATAGAGACTCTTCTTACAGTCGGTGATTTGAGCATTCCCTGTGAGACCAGTATTAGTTTCCGATACACCACTGCAGGTTCAATGTATTCCTTTGACATTCACATTGACGATGAAACACAGAAATCGCATCGGAATTAAATACAAAAGGCACAATACCGCCTTAGGTACAAGAATGTAGACTCTTCTTACGGTCGGTGCTTTGAGAATTCCCCTTTTAGACCAGTATTAGCTTCCGATACACCACTGCAGGTTCAATGTATTACTTGGACCATCACATTGACGATGAAACACAGAAATCACATCGGAATTAAATACAAAAGGGACAATGCCGCCTTAAGTGCAAGAAGAGAGAAACTTCTTAGAGTCTGTGCTCTGATCCTTTCCTGTGAGACCAGTATTAGTTTCCGATACACCACTGCTGGTTCAATGTATTCCTAGGAGCTTAGCATTTGCGATGAAACACTGGAATTACATCGGAATTAAATACAAAAGGCACAGTCCCGCCTTAAGTGCAAGAAGAGTGAGTCTTCTTAGAGTCGGTGCTTTGATCCTTTCCTGTGAGACCAGTATTAGTTTCCGATACACCACTGCAGGTTCAATGTATTCCTTGGACCTTCACATTGACGATGAAACACAGAAATCGCATCGGAATTTAATACAAAAGGCACAATACCGCCTTAGGTACAAGAATGTAGACTCTTCTTACGGTCGGTGCTTTGAGAATTCCCTGTTAGACCAGTATTAGTTTCCGATACAACACTGCAGGTTCAATGTATTCCTTGGACATACACATGGACGATGAAACACTGAAATTACATCTGAATTAAATACAAAAGGCACAATGCCGCCTTAAGTGCAAAAAGAGAGAAACTTCTTAGAGTCTGTGCTTTGATCCTTTCCTGTGAGACCAGTATTAGTTTCCGATACACCACTGCAAATTCAATGTATTCCTTGGACCATCACATTGACGATGAAACACAGAAATCGCATTGGAATTAAATACAAAACGCACAATGCCGCCTTAAGTACAAGAACAGAGACTCCTCTTACAGTCGTTCCTTTGAGCATTCCCTGTGAGACCAGTATTAGTTTCCAATACACCACTGCAGGTTCAATATATTCCTTGGACATACACATTGACGATGAAACACTGAGATTACATCGAAATTAAATATAAAAGGCACAATGACGCCTTAAGTACAAGGATAGAGGCACTTCTTGCAGTCGGTGTTTTGAGCATTCCCTGTGAGACCAGTATTAGTTTCCAATACACCACTGCAGTTTCAATATATTCCTTGGACATACACATTGACGATGAAACACTGAGATTACATCGCAATTAAATACAAAAGGCACAATGCGGCCTGAAGTACAAGTATAGAGACTCTTCTTACAGTCGGTGCTTTGAGCAATCCCTGTGCGACCAGTATTAGTTTCCGATACACCACTGCAGGTTCAATGTATTACTTGGACCTTCACATTGACGATGAAACACAGAAATCACATCGCATTTAAATACAAAAGGCACAATGCCGCCTTAAGTGCAAGAAGAGAGAAACTTTTTAGAGTCTGTGCTTTGATCCTTTCCTGTGAGACCAGTATTAGTTTCCGATACACCACTGCTTGTTCGATGTATTCCTTTGACATTCACATTGACGATGAAACACAGAAATCGCATCGGAATTTAATACAAAAGGCACAACGCCGCCTTAAGTACAAGAACAGAGACTCTTCTTACAGTCGGTGCTTTGAGCATTTCCTGTGAGACCAGTATTAGTTACCGATACACCACTGCTTGTTCAATGTATTCTTTGGACCTTCACATTGACGATGAAACACAGAAATCGCATCGGAATTAAATACAAAAGGCACAATGCCGCCCTAAGTACAAGAATAGAGACTCTTTTTACAGTCGGTGCTTTGTGCATTCCCTGTGAGACGAGTAATAGTTTCCGATACACCACTGCACGTTCAATGTATTCCTTGGACCATCACATTGACGATGAAACACAGAAATCGCGTCGGAATTGAATACAAAAGGCACAATGCCGCCTTAAGTACAAGAATAGAGCCGCTTCTTACAGTCGGTGCTTTGAGCATTCCCTGTGAGACCAGTATTAGTTTCCGATACACCACTGCAGGTTCAATGTATTCCTAGGACCTTCACTTTGACGATAAAACACAGAAATCGCATCGCAATTACATACAAAAAGCACAATGCCGCCTTAAGTACAAGAATAGAGCCTCTTCTTACAGTCGGTGCTTTGAGCATTCCCTGTGAGACCAGTATTAGTTTCCGATACACCACTGCAGGTTCAGTGTATTCCTTGGACATACACATTGTCAATCAAACACTGAAATTACATCGGAATTAAATACAAAAGGCACAATGCCGCCTTAAGTGCGAGAGGAATGAGGCTTCTTAGAGTCTGGTATTTGATCCTTTCCTGTGAGACCAGTATTAGTTTCCGATACACCACTGCAGGTTCAATGTATTCCTTGGACCTTCACATTGATGATAAAACACAGAAATCGCATCGGAATTAAATACAAATGGCACAATGCCGCCTTAAGTTCAAGAATAGAGACACTTCTTACTGTCGATGCTTTGAGCATTCCCTGTGAGACCAGTATTAGTTTCCTATGTACCACTGCAAGTTCAATGTATTCCTTGGACGTAACATTGACGATGAAACACACAAATCGCATCGGAATTAAATACAAAAGGTACAATGCCGCCTTAAGTACAAGAATAGAGACTCTTCTTCCAGTGTGTGCTTTGATCCTTTCCTGTGAGGCCAGTATTAGTTTCCGATACACCAGTGGAAGTTCAACGTATTCCATTGACCCTCACATTGACGATGAAACACAGAAATCGCATCGGAATTAAATACAAAAGGCACAGTGCCAACTTAAGTACAAGAATAGAGACCCTTCTTACAGTCTGTGCATTGATCCTTTCCTGTGAGACCAGTATTAGTTTCCGATACACCACTGCAGGTTCAATGTACTCCTTGGACATACATATTGTCGATGAAACACTGAAATTACATCGGAATTAAATACAAAAGGCACAATGCCGCCTTATGTACAAGAATAGAGAGTCTTCGTACGGTCGGTGTTTTGAGCATTGCCTGTGAGACCAGTGTTAGTTTCTGATACACCACTGCAGGTTGAATGTATTCCTTGGACCTTCACATTGACGATGAAACACAGAAATCGCATAGGAATTAAATACAAAAGCCACAATGCCGTCATAGGTACAAGAATAGAGACACTCAATACAGTCGGTGATTTAAGCATTCGTGTGAGGCCAGTATTAGTTTCCGATACACCACTGCAGGTTCAATGTATTCCTTGGACCTTCACATTGACGATGAAACACAGAAATCGCATCGGAATTAAAGACAAAAGGCACAATGCCGCCTTAGGTACAAGAATAGAGACTCTTCTTACAGTCGGTGTTTTGATCCTTTCC